>NW_028262865.1:1003856-1051613 GCF_049901715.1 Pseudonaja textilis | reverse complement strand
AATTTTTGGCCTTTTCAGGCAGTTTTCTAGCCATTTCTCAGGCAGTTTTTTGGGCCTTTTCAGGCAGTTCTTCCAGCCATTTCTCAGTTTTGGGGCCTTTTCAGGCACTTTTTCTAGCCATTTCTAAGTTTTGGGGCCTTTTCAGTCAGTTTTTCTAGCCATTTCTCAGTCTGTTATTCAGGCCTTTTCAGGCAGTTTTTCTAGCCATTTCTCAGTCTGTTATTCAGGCCTTTTCAGGCAGTTTTTCTAGCCATTTCTCAGTCAGTTTTTCTAGCCATTTCTCAGTCAGTTTTTCTAGCCATTTCTCAGTCAGTTTTTCTAGCCATTTCTCAGTCAGTTTTTCCAGCCATTTCTCATTTTTTTTGGCCCCCTTTCTCAGGCAGTTTTCCAGCCATTTCTCAGGCAGTTTTTTGGGCCCTTTCAGGCAGTTTTCTAGCCATTTCTCAGTCTGTTTTGGGCCTTTTCAGGAAGTTTTCCAGCCATTTCTCCCAGTCAGTTTTTCGGGCCTTTTCAGGCAGTTGTTCCAGCCATTTCTCAGGAAGTTTTCCAGCCATTTCTCAGGAAGTTTTCTAGCCATTTCTCAGGGAGTTTTTCTAGCCATTTCTCAGGCAGTTTTCTAGCCATTTCTCAGTCAGTTTTTATAGCCATTTCTCAGTCAGTTTTTAGCCATTTCTCAGTCCAGTTTTTCCAGCCATTTCTCAGGCAGTTTTTCGGGCCTTTTCAGGCAGTTTTTCTAGCATTTCTCTCAGTCTGTTATTCAGGCCATTTGAGCAGGCAGTTTTCTAGGCCATTTCTCAGGCAGTTTTCTGGGCCTTTTCAGGAAGTTTTCCAGCCATTTCTCAGTCAATTTTCAGGCCATTTCTCGATCCAGTTTTTCCCAGCCATTTTCTCATTTTTTTTGGCCTTTTCAGGCAGTTTTCTAGCCATTTCTCAGGAAGTTTTCTAGCCATTTCTCAGGAAGTTTTTCTAGCCATTTCTCAGGCAGTTTGCCTAGCCATTTCTCAGTCAGTTTTTCTAGCCATTTCTCAGTCAGTTTTTTTTAGCCATTTCTCAGTCAGTTTTTCAGCCATTTCTCAGTCGGTTTTCGGGCCTTTCTCAGGCGGTTTTCTAGCCATTTCTCAGTCAGTTTTTCGGCCATTTCTCAGGCGGTTTTTCGGCCATTTCTCAGGCGTTTTTCTGGCCATTTCTCAGGCTTTTTTCAGCCATTTCTCAGGCAGTTTTTCCGGCCTTTCTCAGGCAGTTTTTCTGGCCATTTTCGCGGTTTTTCCAGCCATTTCTCAGTTTTCCGGCCTTTCTCAGGCAGTTTTTCTAGCCATTTCTCAGTCAGTTTCAGGCCTTTTCAGGCGTTTTCTAGCCATTTCTCTCGGTTTTCAGGCCTTTTCAGGCAGTTTTTCTAGCCATTTCTCAGTCGGTTTTTGGGCCTTTTCAGGCAGTTTTCTAGCCATTTCTCAGTCAGTTTCTTTTCGGGCAGTTTCCCCATTTCTCAGGCGGTTTTTCCCAGTTTTCCAGCCATTTCTCAGATTCGTTTTGGCCTTTTCAGGCGGTTTTTCTAGCCATTTCTCAGTCAGTTTTTCCGGCCTTTTCAGGCAGTTTTCTAGCCATTTCTCAGTCAGTTTTTCGGGCCTTTTCTCAGGCAGTTTTTCCAGCCATTTCTCAGTCATTTTCAGGCCTTTCCAGGCAGTTTTTCCAGCCATTTCTCAGTCAGTTTTTCCGGCCATTTCTCAGCGTTTTCGTTTTCTAGCCAGTTCTCAGGCCTTGCGTTTTCAGCCATTTCTCAGGCATTTTTGGGCCATTTCCCAGGCAGTTTTCCTAGCCATTTCTCAGTCAGTTTTCTGGCCTTCTCAGGCAGTTTTTCTAGCCATTTCTCGCGTTTTTCAGGCCTTTTCGGGCAGTTTTCTAGCCATTTCTCAGTCAGTTTTCAGGCCTTTTCAGGCATTTTTCCAGCCATTTCTCAGCGTTTTTCGGGCCTTTTCAGGCAGTTTTTCTAGCCATTTCTCGGTCGTTTTTCCGGCCTTTTCAGGCAGTTTTTCTAGCCATTTCTCAGGCAGTTTTTGGGCCTTTCTCAGGCAGTTTTTCCAGCCATTTCTCAGTCAGTTTTCCAGGCCTTTTCGGGCGGTTTTTCTGGCCATTTCTCAGTCAGTTTTCCGGCCATTTCGGGCGTTTTTCGGGCCTTTCTCAGGCAGTTTTCCAGCCATTTCTCAGTCAGTTTTTCCGGCCTTTTCAGGCAGTTTTTCTGGCCATTTCTCAGTCAGTTTTCAGGCCTTCTCAGGCAGTTTTCCAGCCATTTCTCAGGCGTTTTTCTGGCCTTTTCAGGCATTTTTCTAGCCATTTCTCAGTTTTGGGCCTTTTCAGGCAGTTTTTCCGCCATTTCTCAGTCAGTTTTCGGGCCCTTTCTCAGGCGGTTTTTCCAGCCATTTCTCAGTCAGTTTTCGGGCCTTTTCAGGCAGTTTTTTTGCCATTTCTCAGGTCGGTTTTTCCGGCCATTTCTCGGGCAGTTTTTCCGCCATTTCCAGGCGTTTTCCGCCTTGCCATTTCTCAGGCAGTTTTCTAGCCATTTCTCAGTCAGTTTTCGGGCCTTTTCAGGCAGTTTTTCAGCCATTTCTCAGTCAGTTTTCTGGCCATTTCTCAGGCAGTTTTTCCAGCCATTTCTCATTTTTTGGCCTTTTCAGGCAGTTTTTCTAGCCATTTCTCAGTCAGTTTTCCTGGCCTTTTCAGGCAGTTTTCCTAGCCATTTCTCAGTCGTTTTCAGGCCTTTTCAGGCGGTTTTCCAGCCATTTCTCGGTCGTTTTCGGGCCTTTTCAGGCAGTTTTCCTAGCCATTTCTCAGTCAGTTTTTGGGCCTTTCTCAGGCAGTTTTTCCGCCATTTCTCAGGCAGTTTTCAGGCCTTTTCAGGCGGTTTTTCCGGCCATTTCTCAGGCAGTTTTCTGGGCCATTTCTCAGGCAGTTTTCGCCTCGCCTTTCTCAGGCTTTTTTCTGGCCTTTCTCAGGCGGTTTTTCTAGCCATTTCTCGGGCAGTTTTCAGGCCTTTTCAGGCAGTTTTTCTGGCCATTTCTCAGTTCTGCACCTTTTCAGGCCGTTTCTCGTTTTCTCAGGCATTTTTCTAGCCATTTTCAGCCGGGCGGTTTTTTGGGCCTTTTCAGGCAGTTTTCTAGCCATTTCTCAGTCAGTTTTCGGGCCTTTTCAGGCAGTTTTTCCAGCCATTTCTCCGTCAGTTTTCAGGCCTTTTCAGGCAGTTTTTCCAGCCATTTCTCAGTCATTTTTCAGGCCTTTTCAGGCAGTTTTCTAGCCATTTCTCAGGCAGTTTTTCTGGCCATTTCTCAGGCAGTTTTCAGCCATTTCTCAGGCAGTTTTTCGGGCCATTTCTCAGTCAGTTTTTCCAGCCATTTCTCAGGCAGTTTCTGGCCATTTCTCAGGATTTTTCTAGCCATTTCTCAGGCAGTTTTCGGCCTTTCCCAGGCAGTTTTCCAGCCATTTCTCAGCGTTTTTGGGCCTTTTCAGGCAGTTTTTCTAGCCATTTCTCAGGCAGTTTTCGGGGCCTTTTCAGGCATTTTTTCTAGCCATTTCTCAGTCAGTTTTCGGGCCTTTCTCAGGCAGTTTTTTCGCCATTTCTCAGGCGTTTTTCAGGCCTTTTCAGGCGTTTTTCTAGCCATTTCTCAGGCAGTTTTCCAGGCCTTTTCTCAGGCAGTTTTCTAGCCATTTCTCAGTCAGTTTCGGGCCATTCTCAGGCTTTTCTAGCCATTTCTCAGTCAGTTTTTTGGCTGCTTTCTCAGGCAGTTTTCTGGCCATTTCTCAGGCGTTTTCGGCCCTTTCGCAGGCAGTTTTTCTAGCCATTTCTCAGTCAGTTTTTCGGGCACCTTTCAGGCAGTTTTTTCTAGCCATTTCTCAGGCAGTTTTTCAGGCCATTTCTCGGTCAGTTTTCCAGCCATTTCTCAGTTTTTGGCCTTTTCAGGCAGTTTTCTAGCCATTTCTCAGGCAGTTTTCAGGCCTTTTCAGGCAGTTTTCCTAGCCATTTCTCAGGCAGTTTTTCGGCCATTTCTCAGGCAGTTTTTCCAGCCATTTCTCAGGCAGTTTTTCCAGCCATTTCTCAGGCAGTTTTTCTAGCCATTTCTCAGTCAGTTTTTCGGGCCTTTTCAGGCAGTTTTTCTAGCCATTTCTCGGTCGGTTTTGGGGCTTTCGGCGCCTTTTCAGGCAGTTTTTCCTAGCCATTTCTCAGTCAGTTTTCAGGCCTTTTCAGGCAGTTTTTCTAGCCATTTCTCAGTCAGTTTTCGGCCTTTTCAGGCGGTTTTTCCAGCCATTTCTCAGGCGGTTTTCGGCCTTTCTCAGGCGGTTTTCTAGCCATTTCTCAGGCAGTTTTTCCGGCCATTTCTCAGTTTTTCGGCCTTTTCAGGCGTTTTTCTAGCCATTTCTCAGGCATTTTTCCAGGCCCTTTTCAGGCAGTTTTCTAGCCATTTCTCAGGCGGTTTTCAGGCCTTTTCAGGCAGTTTTTCCAGCCATTTCTCAGTTTTGGGCCTTTTCAGGCAGTTTTTCCAGCCATTTCTCAGTCAGTTTTTCGGGCCTTTTCAGGCAGTTTTTCTAGCCATTTCTCAGTCAGTTTTTCAGGCCTTTTCGGGCAGTTTTTCAGCCATTTCTCAGTCAGTTTTGGGCCTTTTCAGGCAGTTTTCTAGCCATTTCTCAGTCATTTTCCAGGCCTTTTCAGGCGGTTTTTCTAGCCATTTCTCAGTCAGTTTTTCAGGGCCTTTTCAGGCAGTTTTTCTAGCCATTTCTCAGGCAGTTTTCTAGCCATTTCTCAGGCAGTTTTCCAGCCATTTCTCAGTCAGTTTTCCAGTGGCCATTTCTCAGGCAGTTTTCCCAGCCATTTCTCAGTCAGTTTTCCCAGGCCTTTTCAGGCAGTTTTTCTAGCCATTTCTCAGTCGGTTTTCCAGGCCTTTTCAGGCAGTTTTTCTAGCCATTTCTCAGTCAGTTTTCCAGGCCTTTCTCAGGCAGTTTTCCGGCCATTTCTCAGGCAGTTTTTCGGCCTTTTCAGGCAGTTTTCCAGCCATTTCTCAGGCGGTTTTCGGGCCATTTGCAGGCAGTTTTTCCAGCCATTTCTCAGTCGGTTTTTCCAGCCATTTCTCAGCTTTTTCAGGCCTTTTCAGGCAGTTTTCCAGCCATTTCTCAGTCAGTTTTCGGGCCTTTTCAGGCAGTTTTTTCTAGCCATTTCTCAGTCATTTTTCCAGGCCTTTTCAGGCAGTTTTCCGGCCATTTCTCAGGCTTTTTTCTAGCCATTTCTCAGGCAGTTTTTTGGGCCTTTTCAGGCAGTTTTTCTAGCCATTTCTCAGGCAGTTTTTCCAGCCATTTCTCAGGAAGTTTTTCCAGCCATTTCTCAGACGGTTATTCAGGCCTTTTCAGGCAGTTTTTCTAGCCATTTCTCAGGCAGTTTTTCGGGCCTTTTCAGGCAGTTTTTCCTAGCCATTTCTCAGGCGTTTTTGGCCTTTCTCAGGCCGGTTTTCTCGGCCATTTCCAGGTTTTCGGCCTTTTCGGGCAGTTTTTCAGCCATTTCTCGGTCAGTTTTGGGCCTTTCTCAGGCAGTTTTCCAGCCATTTCTCAGTCATTTTTCAGGCCTTTTCAGGCAGTTTTCCAGCCATTTCTCAGGCGTTTTCGGGCCTTTTCAGGCGGTTTTTCTAGCCATTTCTCAGGCAGTTTTCAGGCCTTTCTCGGGCAGTTTTTCCAGCCATTTCTCAGTCAGTTTTCGGGGCCATTTCCTCAGGTTTCGGCCCTTTCTCAGGCAGTTTTCTAGCCATTTCTCGTCAGTTTTTCAGGCCTTTTCAGGCAGTTTTTTCTAGCCATTTCTCAGTCGTTTTCGGGCCCCTTTCAGGCAGTTTTTCTAGCCATTTCTCAGGCAGTTTTTCTAGCCATTTCTCAGTCAGTTTTCTGGCCATTTCTCAGTCGTTTTTCGGCCATTTCTCAGTCAGTTTTTTCCAGCCATTTCTCAGTCAGTTTTTCCAGCCATTTCTCAGGCAGTTTTTCCAGCCATTTCTCATTTTTTTGGCCTTTTCAGGCAGTTTTTCTAGCCATTTCTCAGTCAGTTTTTCGGGCCTTTTCAGGCAGTTTTTCTAGCCATTTCTCAGTCAGTTTTTCAGGCATTTCTCAGGCAGTTTTTCTAGCCATTTCTCAGGCAGTTTTTTGGGCCTTTTCAGGCAGTTTTTCCAGCCATTTCTCAGGCAGTTTTTCCTGGCCATTTCTCAGGCAGTTTTTCTAGCCATTTCTCAGGCAGTTTTTCGGGCCATTTCTCAGGCAGTTTTCCAGCCATTCTCGTCATTTTCGGGCCTTTTCAGGCGGTTTTCTGGCCTTTTCAGGCGGTTTCCCTTTCCGGCCAGTTTTCCCCATTTCGCAGTTTAGGCCTTTTCAGGCAGTTTTTCTAGCCATTTCTCAGTCAGTATTTCGGGCCTTTTCAGGCAGTTTTTCCAGCCATTTCTCAGGCAGTTTTTCTAGCCATTTCTCAGTCTGTTATTCAGGCCTTTTCAGGCAGTTTTTCTAGCCATTTCTCAGGCAGTTTTTCGGGCCTTTCCAGGCAGTTTTTCTAGCCATTTCTCAGGCAGTTTTTCTAGCCATTTCTCAGGCAGTTTTTCAGCCATTTCCAGTTTTCCGGCCCTTTTCAGGCAGTTTTTCCAGCCATTTCTCAGGCAGTTTTCAGGCCCTTTCAGGCGGTTTTCTAGCCATTTCTCAGTCGTTCCGTTTCGGCCTTTCTCAGGCGTTTTTCTAGCCATTTCTCAGTCAGTTTTTCGGGCCTTTTCAGGCAGTTTTCCAGCCATTTCTCAGGTCATTTTTCGGGCCTTTTCAGGCGTTTTCTAGCCATTTCTCAGTCGTTTTTGGCCATTTCTCAGCCCTTTTCGGCCTTTCGGTTTTCCTAGCCATTTCTCAGTCAGTTTTCGGGCCATTTCTCAGGCAGTTTTTCAGCCATTTCTCAGGCAGTTTTTCGGGCCATTTCTCAGGCAGTTTTTTCCGGCCATTTCTCAGTCATTTTTCCCGGCCTTTCTCAGGCAGTTTTTCTAGCCATTTCTCAGTCAGTTTTTCGGGCATTTCTCAGGCAGTTTTTCGGCCATTTCTCAGTCGGTTTTTCGGCCATTTCTCAGGCAGTTTTCTAGCCATTTCTCAGTCAGTTTTCCGGCCATTTCTCAGGCATTTTTTCCGGCCATTTCTCAGTCGTTTTTGGCCTTTTCAGGCATTTTTCCGCCATTTCTCAGTCATTTTTCGGGCCTTTTCAGGCAGTTTTTCTAGCCATTTCTCAGTCAGTTTTCGGGCCTTTCTCAGGCGGTTTTTCTAGCCATTTCTCAGTCATTTTTAGGCCTTTTCAGGCAGTTTTTCTAGCCATTTCTCAGTCAGTTTTCGGGCCATTTTCAGGCAGTTTTTCTAGCCATTTCTCAGTCTTTTTTGGCCATTCTCAGGCGTTTTTCTAGCCATTTCTCAGTCAGTTTTCGGGCCTTTCTCAGGCAGTTTTTCCAGCCATTTCTCAGTCAGTTTTCAGGCCTTTTCAGGCAGTTTTTCAGCCATTTCTCGTCGTTTTTCGGGCCTTTTCAGGCAGTTTTTCTAGCCATTTCTCAGGCAGTTTTCGGGCCTTTCTCAGGCAGTTTTTCCAGCCATTTCTCAGTCATTTTTCAGGCCATTTTTCAGTCAGTTTTTCCAGCCATTTCTCAGTCAGTTTTTCCAGCCTTTCTCAGGCAGTTTTCTAGCCATTTCTCAGTCGTTTTGGGCCTTTTCAGGCAGTTTTTCTGGCCATTTCTCAGTCAGTTTTCAGGCCTTTTCAGGCAGTTTTCTAGCCATTTCTCAGTCAGTTTTCAGGCCTTTCTCAGGCAGTTTTTTCCAGCCATTTCTCAGTCTTTCCAGGCCTTTTCAGGCAGTTTTTCCAGCCATTTCTCAGTCAGTTTTCGGGCCTTTTCAGGCAGTTTTTTCCAGCCATTTCTCAGGCATTTTTTCGGCCATTTTCAGGCAGTTTTTCAGCCATTTCTCAGGCATTTTTCTGGCCTTTCTCAGGCAGTTTTCTAGCCATTTCTCAGGCAGTTTTCCGGCCATTTCTCAGGCAGTTTTTCTAGCCATTTCTCAGGCAGTTTTCGGCCATTTCTCAGGCAGTTTTTCCAGCCATTTCTCAGGCAGTTTTTCCAGCCATTTCTCAGGCAGTTTTCCGGCCATTTCTCAGTCAGTTTTTCTGGCCTTTCTCAGGCAGTTTTTCCAGCCATTTCTCAGTCAGTTTTCAGGCCTTTTCAGGCAGTTTTCCAGCCATTTCTCAGTCAGTTTTCGGGCCTTTTCAGGCGGTTTTTCCTAGCCATTTCTCAGTGGTTTTTCAGGCCTTTCTCAGGCAGTTTTTCTAGCCATTTCTCAGTCAGTTTTCGGGCCTTTCTCAGGCAGTTTTCCAGCCATTTCTCAGTCAGTTTTCGGGCCTTTTCAGGCAGTTTTCTAGCCATTTCTCAGGCAGTTTTTCTGGCCTTTCGCAGTTTTCGGTTTTTTTGCCATTTCTCAGGCGGTTTTCGGGCCTTTTCAGGCAGTTTTGGCTTTTCGCCATTTCTCAGTCGTTTTCGGGCCTTTTCAGTCAGTTTTCTAGCCATTTCTCAGTCGTTTTTCGGGCCTTTTCAGGCAGTTTTCTAGCCATTTCTCGGCATTTTTGGGCCTTTTCGGGCGGTTTTTCCAGCCATTTCTCAGTCAGTTTCAGGCCTTTTCAGGCAGTTTTTCTAGCCATTTCTCAGTCGGTTTTCCTGGCCATTTTTCAGGCAGTTTTTCCGGCCATTTCTCAGTCGGTTTTCGGGCCTTTTCAGGCAGTTTTCAGCCATTTCTCAGGCGTTTTCCAGGCCTTTTCAGGCAGTTTTTCCAGCCATTTCTCAGTCAGTTTTTCGGGCCTTTTCAGGCAGTTTTTCTAGCCATTTCTCAGTCGTTTTTCGGGCCTTTCTCGGGCAGTTTTTCGCCATTTCTCAGGCATTTTTAGGCCTTTTCAGGCAGTTTTTCAGCCATTTCTCAGTCAGTTTTCCGGCCTTTTCAGGCAGCTTTTCCAGCCATTTCTCAGCAGTTTTTCGGCCCTTTCTCAGTCAGTTTTTCTAGCCATTTCTCAGTCGTTTTCTGGCCTTTTCAGGCAGTTTTTCTAGCCATTTCTCAGCTTTTTCAGGCCTTTTCAGGCGGTTTTTCTGCCATTTCTCAGGCATTTTTCGGGCCTTTCTCAGGCGTTTTTCCGGCCATTTCTCAGGCGTTTTTCAGGCCTTTTCAGGCATTTTTTCTAGCCATTTCTCAGGCAGTTCGGCCCTTTTCAGGCAGTTTTTCTGCCATTTCTCAGTCAGTTTTGGGGCCTTTTCAGGCAGTTTTTCTAGCCATTTCTCAGTCAGTTTTTCGGGCCTTTTCAGGCAGTTTTTCTAGCCATTTCTCAGTCAGTTTTTCGGGCCTTTTCAGGCAGTTTTTCTAGCCATTTCTCAGTCAGTTTTTCCAGCCATTTCTCAGGCAGTTTTTCTAGCCATTTCTCAGGCGGTTTTCCAGGCCTTTCTCAGGCAGTTTTTCCGGCCATTTCTCAGTCAGTTTTTCCGGGCCTTTCTCAGGCAGTTTTCCAGCCATTTCTCAGTCAGTTTTCGGGCCTTTCTCGTCAGTTTTTCTAGCCATTTCTCAGTCAGTTTTTCGGCCCTTTCTCAGGCGGTTTTTCTAGCCATTTCTCAGTGTTTTCGGGCCTTTTCAGGCAGTTTTTCCAGCCATTTCTCAGGCGTTTTGGGCCTTTTCAGGCAGTTTTTCTAGCCATTTCTCGGTCAGTTTTCGGGCCCTTTTCGGGCGGTTTTCCCGCCATTTCTCAGTTTTTCTGGCCTTTTCAGGCAGTTTTCCGCCATTTCTCAGTCGTTTCCGGCCTTTTTCAGGCAGTTTTTCTAGCCATTTCTCAGGCGGTTTTTCGGGCCTTTTCAGGCAGTTTTCTAGCCATTTCTCAGTCGTTTTCCAGGCCTTTTCAGGCAGTTTTTCGGCCATTTCTCAGGCGTTTTTCGGCCATTTCTCGGCGGTTTCTGGCCTTTTCGGGCAGTTTTCTAGCCATTTCTCAGGCGTTTTCAGGCCTTTCTCAGGCAGTTTTCCAGCCATTTCTCAGCGTTTTTTAGGCCTTTTCAGGCAGTTTTCCAGCCATTTCTCAGTCAGTTTTTCGGGCCTTTCTCAGGCAGTTTTTCTAGCCATTTCTCAGTCAGTTTTTCGGCCATTTCTCAGGCAGTTTTTCAGCCATTTCTCGGTCAGTTTTCCGGGCCTTTTCCAGGCAGTTTTCCAGCCATTTCTCAGTCAGTTTTTCGGGCCTTTCTCAGCAGTTTTTCCAGCCATTTCTCAGGCAGTTTTCCGGCCATTTCTCAGGCAGTTTTTCTGGCCATTTCTCAGGCGTTTTTCGGCCTTTCTCAGGCAGTTTTCTAGCCATTTCTCAGCGTTTTCGGCCTTTCTCAGGCAGTTTTCCAGCCATTTCTCAGTCGTTTTCAGGCCTTTTCAGGCAGTTTTCTAGCCATTTCTCGGTCAGTTTTCCAGGCCATTTTCAGGCAGTTTTCCAGCCATTTCTCATGGCCTTTTCAGCAGTTTCGCCATTTCTCAGCAGTTTTTCTAGCCATTTCTCAGTCAGTTTTTCGGGCCATTTCTCAGGCGTTTTTCTAGCCATTTCTCAGGTCAGTTTTTCAGGCCTTCTCAGGCAGTTTTCCGGCCATTTCTCGGTCAGTTTTCAGGCCTTTTCAGGCAGTTTTCTAGCCATTTCTCAGGCATTTTCCCCGGCCTTTCTCAGGCGGTTTTTCTAGCCATTTCTCGGTCAGTTTTCGGGCCTTTCTCAGGCGGTTTTCCAGCCATTTCTCAGGCAGTTTTTCAGGCCTTTTCAGGCAGTTTTTCCAGCCATTTCTCAGGCGGTTTTCAGGCCTTCTCAGGCAGTTTTTCCAGCCATTTCTCAGTCGGTTTTCGGGCCTTTTCAGGCAGTTTTTCTGCCATTTCTCAGTCAGTTTTCCCGGCCTTCGCAGGCAGTTTTTCCAGCCATTTCTCAGTCGGTTTTTCCGGCCCTTTTCAGGCATTTTTTCCTAGCCATTTCTCAGGCGGTTTTTCCCATTTTCGGCGGTTTTTTCGGCCATTTCTCAGTCGGTTTTCCAGCCATTTCTCAGTTTTTCGGCCTTTTCAGGCATTTTTCTAGCCATTTCTCAGTCAGTTTTTCGGGCCTTTTCAGGCGTTTTTCCAGCCATTTCTCAGTCGGTTTTCGGGCCTTCTCAGGCAGTTTTCAGCCATTTCTCAGTCAGTTTTTCGGCCTTTTCAGGCAGTTTTTCTAGCCATTTCTCAGTCAGTTTTCGGCCTTTCTCAGGCAGTTTTTCCGCCATTTCTCAGTCAGTTTTTCAGGCCTTTTCAGGCAGTTTTCTAGCCATTTCTCAGTCAGTTTTTCCGGGCCTTTTCGGGCAGTTTTCCAGCCATTTCTCAGCGGTTTTCCGGGCCTTTTCAGGCAGTTTCCTGGCCATTTCTCAGGCAGTTTTCCGGCCATTTCTCAGTCAGTTTTCGGGCCTTTCTCAGGCAGTTTTTCTAGCCATTTCTCAGGCAGTTTTTCGGGCCTTTTCAGGCAGTTTTTCTAGCCATTTCTCAGGCAGTTTTTCAGGCCTTTTCAGGCAGTTTTTCCAGCCATTTCTCAGGCAGTTTTTCTAGCCATTTCTCAGTCAGTTTTTCAGGCCTTTTCAGGCAGTTTTTCCAGCCATTTCTCAGGCGTTTTTCGGGCCTTTCTCAGGCAGTTTTCTAGCCATTTCTCAGTCAGTTTTTCGGGCC
The DNA here is from genome assembly GCF_049901715.1 of Pseudonaja textilis. Classification (NCBI taxonomy): domain Eukaryota; kingdom Metazoa; phylum Chordata; class Lepidosauria; order Squamata; family Elapidae; genus Pseudonaja; species Pseudonaja textilis. The sequence goes on along the minus strand of NW_028262865.1, from coordinate 1,039,865 downwards.
TTTCCAGGCATTTTTTCTAGCCATTTCTCAGTCAGTTTTTTCCGGCCATTTCTCAGGCGGGGTTTTCTAGCCATTTCTCAGGCGGTTTTTTCCGGCCATTTCTCAGTCATTTTTCCGGCCTTTCTCGGGCAGTTTTCCGGCCTTTCTCGGCAGTTTTCGGCCTTTCTCAGGCGGTTTTTTCCGCCATTTCTCAGTCGTTTTCGGGCCTTTTCAGGCAGTTTTCTAGCCATTTCTCAGTCAGTTTTCAGGCCTTTTCAGGCGGTTTTTCTAGCCATTTCTCAGTCGGTTTTTCAGGCCTTTCTCAGGCGTTTTTCTAGCCATTTCTCAGGCAGTTTTTCGGGCCTTTCTCAGGCAGTTTTCTAGCCATTTCTCAGTCAGTTTTTCGGCCTTCGCAGTTTTTCTGGCCTTTCTCAGTCAGTTTTTCTAGCCATTTCTCGGTCAGTTTTTCCGGCCCTTTCTCAGTCAGTTTTCTAGCCATTTCTCAGGCGGTTTTTCGGGCCTTTTCAGGCAGTTTTTCTAGCCATTTCTCAGGCATTTTTCGGGCCTTTTCAGGCAGTTTTCCGCCATTTCTCAGTCGTTTTTCAGGCCTTTTCAGGCGGTTTTCTAGCCATTTCTCGGTCAGTTTTTGGCCTTCTCAGGCGGTTTCTTGCCATTTCTCAGTCGGTTTTTTCCGGCCATTTCTCAGCGTTTTTCGGGCCATTTCTCAGGCAGTTTTCGGCCATTTCTCAGTTTTTTTGGCCTTTTCAGGCAGTTTTCCTAGCCATTTCTCAGGCAGTTTTCCGGCCATTTCTCAGGCATTTTTTCAGCCATTTCTCAGGCAGTTTTCCAGGCCTTTCTCAGGCGGTTTTCCTAGCCATTTCTCAGGCATTTTTCGGGCCTTTTCAGGCAGTTTTCTAGCCATTTCTCAGTCGTTTTCGGGCCTTTTCAGGCAGTTTTCCAGCCATTTCTCAGTCGTTTTCCGGGCCTTTTCAGGCGGTTTTTCTAGCCATTTCTCGGTCAGTTTTCCCGGCCTTTCTCAGGCATTTTTTCCAGCCATTTCTCAGTCGTTTTCCGGCCATTTCTCAGGCAGTTTTTCTAGCCATTTCTCAGGCGGTTTTCGGCCTTTTCTCGGGCGTTTCCCAGGCGGTTTTTCCGCCATTTCTCAGTCAGTTTTCGGGCCTTTTTCAGGCAGTTTTCCCAGCCATTTCTCATCGTTTTTCAGGCCTTTTCAGGCGGTTTTTCTAGCCATTTCTCAGGCAGTTTTCTGGCCTTTCTCAGGCAGTTTTCAGGCCATTTCTCAGGCTTTTTGGCCCTTTTCAGGCGTTTTCCGGCCTTTTCGTTTTTTGGCCTTTTCAGGCGTTTTTCCAGCCATTTCTCAGTCAGTTTTCTGGGCCTTTCTCAGTCAGTTTTTCCAGCCATTTCTCAGTTTTCTGGCCTTTTCAGGCAGTTTTTCAGCCATTTCTCGGTCAGTTTTTCGGGCCTTTTCAGGCAGTTTTTCCGCCATTTCTCAGTCAGTTTTTCAGCCATTTCTCAGTCCATTTTTTGGCCTTTCTCAGGCAGTTTTCCCAGCCATTTCTCAGTCAGTTTTTCGGCCTTTTCAGGCAGTTTTTCTAGCCATTTCTCAGGCGTTTTCCAGGCCTTTTCAGGCAGTTTTTCTAGCCATTTCTCAGTCGTTTTCGGGCCTTTTCAGGCAGTTTTTCTAGCCATTTCTCAGTCTTTTTCGGGCCTTTCTCAGGCAGTTTTTCCAGCCATTTCTCAGTTTTCCTGGCCTTTTCAGGCAGTTTTTCTAGCCATTTCTCAGGCAGTTTTTCGGGCCCTTTCTCAGGCAGTTTTCTAGCCATTTCTCAGTCAGTTTTAGGCCATTTCTCAGTCAGTTTTCTAGCCATTTCTCAGTCAGTTTTCTGGCCTTTCTCAGGCAGTTTTTCCGGCCATTTCTCAGCATTTTGGCCTTCTCAGGCAGTTTTCCAGCCATTTCTCAGTTTTCGGGCCTTTTCAGGCAGTTTTTCTAGCCATTTCTCAGTCAGTTTTCAGGGCCTTTTCAGGCAGTTTTTCTAGCCATTTCTCAGTCGTTTTCAGGCCTTTTCAGGCGGTTTTCCAGCCATTTCTCAGTCAGTTTTCAGGCCTTTTCAGGCAGTTTTTCTAGCCATTTCTCAGTCAGTTTTTCGGCCATTCTCAGGCAGTTTTCTGCCATTTCGCGTCGTTTTCGGGCCTTCTCAGGCAGTTTTTCCAGCCATTTCTCAGTCAGTTTTCAGGCCTTTTCAGGCAGTTTTTCTAGCCATTTCTCAGTCAGTTTTTCAGGCCTTTCTCAGGCGTTTTCCAGCCATTTCTCAGTCAGTTTTTCTGGCCATTTCTCAGGCGGTTTTCCGGCCATTTCTCAGCAGTTTTCCGGCCATTTCTCAGTCAGTTTTTCCAGCCATTTCTCAGGCAGTTTTTGGCCTTTTCAGGCAGTTTTCTAGCCATTTCTCAGGCAGTTTTCCGGGCCTTTTCAGGCATTTTTCCAGCCATTTCTCAGTCAGTTTTCGGGCCTTTTCAGGCAGTTTTTCCGCCATTTCTCAGTCAGTTTTCAGGCCTTTTCAGGCAGTTTTTCTAGCCATTTCTCAGTCGTTTTCGGGCCTTTTCAGGCGGTTTTTCTAGCCATTTCTCGTCAGTTTTCGGGCCTTTTCAGGTAGTTTTTCCAGCCCTTTCTCAGGCAGTTTTTCCAGCCCTTTCTCAGGCAGTTTTTCTATCCATTTCTCAGTCAGTTTTTCCTGGCCTTTCTCAGGCAGTTTTCCAGCCATTTCTCAGTCGGTTTTCTTTCTCAGGCGGTTTTTCCAGCCATTTCTCAGCTTTCCTGGCCTTTTCAGGCAGTTTTTCTAGCCATTTCTCAGGCAGTTTTCGGGCCTTTTCAGGCATTTTTTTCTAGCCATTTCTCAGTCAGTTTTCAGGCATTTCTCAGGCAGTTTTCCAGCCATTTCTCAGTCGTTTTCGGGCCTTTTCAGGCAGTTTTTCTAGCCATTTCTCAGTCAGTTTTCCAGGCCTTTCTCGGGCAGTTTTCCTGGCCATTTCTCAGGCGTTTTTCCAGGCCTTTCTCAGGCAGTTTTCTAGCCATTTCTCAGTCAGTTTTTCGGGCCATTTCTCAGGCAGTTTTTTCTAGCCATTTCTCAGGCAGTTTTCCGGCCTTTCTCAGGCGTTTTCCGGCCATTTCTCAGCCAGTTTTCCAGCCATTTCTCAGGCGGTTTTTGGCCCTTTTCTCAGGCAGTTTTTCCAGCCATTTCTCAGTCAGTTTTCCAGGCCTTTCTCAGGCAGTTTTTCAGCCATTTCTCAGCTTTTCGGCCTTTTCTCCGGCGTTTTCGGCCCTTCTCAGGCAGTTTTCTAGCCAGTCAGTTTTTCTAGCCATTTCTCAGTCAGTTTTTCCAGCCATTTCTCAGGCAGTTTTTCCGGCCATTTCACAGTCAGTTTTTCCAGCCATTTCTCAGGCAGTTTTTCGGCCATTTCTCAGGCATTTTCTGGCAGTTTTTCGGCAGTTTTCCTTTCTCAGGCAGTTTTTCTAGCCATTTCTCAGGCAGTTTTTCAGGCCATTTCTCAGTCAGTTTTTCCAGCCATTTCTCAGCATTTTTTGGCCTTTTCAGGCAGTTTTTCTAGCCATTTCTCAGGCAGTTTTTCTAGGCCATTTCTCAGGCAGTTTTCTAATACCATTTCTCAGTCAGTTTTTACGAGCCTTTTCAGGCATTTTTCCTCCAGCCATTTCTCAGTCAGTTTTCGGGCCTTTTCAGGCACTTTTTCTAGCCATTTCTCAGTCTTTGTTATTCGGGCCTTTTCAGTCAGTTTTCTAGCCATTTCTCAGTCAGTTTTCAGGCCTTTTCAGGCCGTTTCTCAGTCAGTTTTCTAGCCATTTCTCCAGTCAGTTTTCAGGCCTTTCTCAGGCAGTTTTCTAGCCATTTCTCAGTCAGTTTTTTCCAGCCTTTTCTCAGGCAGTTTTTCTAGCCATTTCTCAGTCAGTTTTTTGGGCCATTTCTCCAGTCAGTTTTTCCAGCCATTTCTCAGTTTTTCGGGCCTTTTCAGGCAGATTTTCCTGCCATTTCTCAGTGACGGTTTTCTGGCCTTTTCAGGCAGTTTTCTAGCCATTTCTCAGGCGGTTTTCAGGCCTTTCTCAGGCAGTTTTTCCAGCCATTTCTCTCAGTTTTCCGGGCCTTTTCAGGCAGTTTTCCGCCATTTCTCAGTCGTTTTCCCAGGCCTTTCTCAGGCAGTTTTCTAGCCATTTCTCAGTCGTTTTTCAGGCCTTTTCAGGCAGTTTTTCAGCCATTTCTCAGTCAGTTTTCGGGCCTTTTCAGGCAGTTTTCCCGGCCATTTCTCAGTCAGTTTTCCAGGCCTTTCTCAGGCAGTTTTTCCAGCCATTTCTCAGTCAGTTTTCCCGGGCCTTTTCAGGCAGTTTTCCAGCCATTTCTCAGTCGGCCTTTTCAGCCAGTTTTCCCCTTTCGTCATTTTTTTCAGGCCTTTCTCAGGCATTTTTTCCAGCCATTTCTCAGTCTTTTTGGGCCTTTTCAGGCAGTTTTTCTAGCCATTTCTCAGTCAGTTTTCGGGCCTTTTCAGGCAGTTTTTCTAGCCATTTCTCAGTCGTTTTTCGGCCTTTTCGGGCGGTTTTTCCCCTTTCTCGGTCTTTTCGCCATTTCTCAGTCGTTTTTCCAGCCATTTCTCAGTCAGTTTTCCGGCCATTTCTCAGGCAGTTTTCTGGCCATTTCTCGGTCAGTTTTCCAGGCCATTTCTCAGGCAGTTTTCTGGCCATTTCTCAGCAGTTTTCCGGCCTTTCTCGGGCGGGTTTTTCTAGCCATTTCTCAGTCATTTTTCTGGCCTTTCTCAGGCAGTTTTCCAGCCATTTCTCAGGCAGTTTTTCGGCCTTTTCTCAGTTTTCCGGCCATTTCTCAGTTTTGGGCCTTTTCAGGCAGTTTTTCTAGCCATTTCTCAGTCAGTTTTTTGGGCCTTTTCAGGCAGTTTTTCTAGCCATTTCTCAGTCAGTTTTTCAGGCCTTTTCAGGCAGTTTTTCTAGCCATTTCTCAGTCAGTTTTTCTCGGCCTTTGTCAGGCAGTTTTTCCAGCCATTTCTCATTTTCAGGCTTTTCGGCCTTTTCCAGGCAGTTTTCCAGCCATTTCTCAGTCGTTTTTCGGGCCTTTCTCAGGCAGTTTTTCCAGCCATTTCTCAGTCGGTTTTTCGGGCCTTTTCAGGCAGTTTTCTAGCCATTTCTCAGGCAGTTTTTCGGCCTTTTCAGGCAGTTTTTCCGCCATTTCTCAGGCGTTTTCGGGCCGTTTCAGGCAGTTTTTTCTAGCCATTTCTCAGCTTTTTCGGCCATTTCTCAGGCGGTTTTCAGCCATTTCTCAGTTTTCTGGCCTTTTCAGGCATTTTTCTAGCCATTTCTCAGGCGGTTTTTCGGGCCTTTTCAGGCAGTTTTCTAGCCATTTCTCAGTCGTTTTCAGGCCTTTTCAGGCAGTTTTCTAGCCATTTCTCAGTCGTTTTTCAGGCCTTTTCGGGCAGTTTTCTAGCCATTTCTCAGTCGGTTTTTCGGGCCTTTTCAGGCGGTTTTTCTAGCCATTTCTCAGTCAGTTTTTCGGGCCATTTCTCAGGCAGTTTTCTGCCATTTCTCAGGCAGTTTTTCGGGCCTTTCTCGGTCGTTTTTCTAGCCATTTCTCGGTCAGTTTTCCAGGCCTTTCTCAGGCAGTTTTCCAGCCATTTCTCAGTCAGTTTTCAGGCCTTTCTCAGGCGGTTTTTCTAGCCATTTCTCAGGCGTTTTTCGCCTTTTCTCAGGCAGTTTTCTAGCCATTTCTCTCAGTTTTCAGCCCTTTCTCAGGCATTTTTTCCGGCCATTTCTCAGTCAGTTTTCGGGCCTTTTCAGGCGGTTTTTCCAGCCATTTCTCAGTCATTTTTCGGGCCTTTTCAGGCAGTTTTTCTAGCCATTTCTCAGTCAGTTTTTCCGGCCTTTTCTCAGGCAGTTTTCCAGCCATTTCTCAGTCGTTTTCTGCCATTTCTCGCAGTTTGGCCTTTCCAGGCGGTTTTTCAGCCATTTCTCAGTCTTTTTCGGCCTTTCTCAGGCAGTTTTTTCCAGCCATTTCTCAGTTTTTCGGGCCTTTTCAGGCAGTTTTCCCCTTTCTCGGGCAGTTTTTCTAGCCATTTCTCAGTCGTTTTGGGCCTTTCTCAGGCGGTTTTTCTAGCCATTTCTCAGGCGTTTTCCGGGCCTTTTCAGGCAGTTTTCCAGCCATTTCTCAGTCAGTTTTCGGGCCTTTTCAGGCAGTTTTTCCAGCTTTCCGTTTCTCAGGCAGTTTTTTCAGCCATTTCTCAGGCGGCCTTTCGGTTTTCGGCCATTTCTCAGGCAGTTTTTCTAGCCATTTCTCAGGCAGTTTTCGGCCATTCCAGGCGTTTTTCTAGCCATTTCTCAGGCAGTTTTTCTGGCCATTTCTCAGTCAGTTTTTCCAGCCATTTCTCAGCCGTTTTTGGCCTTTTCAGGCAGTTTTTCTAGCCATTTCTCAGTCAGTTTTTCTGGCCGTTTCAGGCAGTTTTTCTAGCCATTTCTCAGTCGGTTTTTCAGGCCTTTTCAGGCAGTTTTTCCAGCCATTTCTCAGTCAGTTTTCAGGCCTTTTCAGGCAGTTTTTCTAGCCATTTCTCAGTCAGTTTTCGGGCCTTTCTCAGGCAGTTTTTCTGGCCATTTCTCAGTCAGTTTTCCAGCCATTTCTCAGTCAGTTTTTCTGGCCATTTCTCAGGCAGTTTTCCGGCCATTTCTCAGGCGGTTTTCTGGCCTTTCTCAGGCAGTTTTTCTGGCCATTTCTCAGGCGGTTTTTCCGGCCTTTTCTCAGTTTTTTTGGCCTTTTCAGCATTTTTCTAGCCGTTTCTCAGTCAGTTTTCGGGCCTTTTCAGGCATTTTTTCTAGCCATTTCTCGGGCAGTTTTCGGCCATTTCTCAGGCGTTTTTCAGGCCTTTCTCAGGCAGTTTTTCTAGCCATTTCTCAGTCAGTTTTCAGGCCTTTCTCAGGCAGTTTTCCAGCCATTTCTCAGTCGGTTTTCGGGCCTTTCTCAGGCAGTTTTCTAGCCATTTCTCAGTCGGTTTTCCAGGCCTTTCTCAGGCAGTTTTCCAGCCATTTCTCGGTCGTTTTCGGGCCTTTCTCAGGCAGTTTTCTAGCCATTTCTCAGTCGTTTTTCGGCCTTTTCAGGCAGTTTTTCTAGCCATTTCTCAGTCAGTTTTTCGGGCCTTTTCGGGCAGTTTTCCCAGCCATTTCTCAGTCATTTTTCAGGCCTTTCTCAGGCAGTTTTTCCAGCCATTTCTCAGGCAGTTTTTCAGCCTTTCTCGGCCTTTTCAGGCGTTTTTCCAGCCATTTCTCAGCAGTTTTTCGGGCCTTTCTCAGGCAGTTTTTCGGCCATTTCTCAGTTTGGCAGCCTTTTCAGGGGCGCCGTTTCTCAGGCAGTTTTTCCAGCCATTTCTCAGTCAGTTTTCCAGGCCTTTTCAGGCAGTTTTTCTAGCCATTTCTCAGTTTTTTGGGGCCTTTTCAGGCACTTTTTCTAGCCATTTCTAAGTTTTGGGGCCTTTTCAGTCAGTTTTTCTAGCCATTTCTCAGTCAGTTTTTCGGGCCTTTTCAGGCATTTTTCGGCCGTTTTTCGGCCATTTCTCAGGCGTTTTCGGCCCTTTTCTCAGGCGTTTTTCCAGCCATTTCTCAGGCGTTTTTCCGGCCATTTCTCAGGCAGTTTTCTGGCCATTTCTCAGCTCGGTTTTTCTAGCCATTTCTCAGTCAGTTTTCTGGCCTTTCTCAGGCGTTTTTCGGCCGTTTCTCAGTCGGTTTTCCGGGCCTTTCTCAGGCAGTTTTTCCGCCATTTCTCTCAGTTTCAGGCCTTTTCAGGCAGTTTTTCTAGCCATTTCTCAGTCAGTTTTTCCAGCCATTTCTCAGTTTTTCGGGCCTTTTCAGGCAGTTTTTCTAGCCATTTCTCAGTCAGTTTTTCGGGCCTTTTCAGGCAGTTTTTCTAGCCATTTCTCAGGCCGGTTTTTCGGCCATTTCGCAGTCAGTTTTTCAGTTTTAGCCATTTCTCAGGCATTTTTTCCGGCCATTTCTCAGGCAGTTTTTCCAGCCATTTCTCGGGCAGTTTTTCCGGCCCTTTCTCAGGCAGTTTTCTAGCCATTTCTCAGGCAGTTTTTCAGGCCATTTCTCAGTCAGTTTTTCCGGCCATTTCTCGGGCAGTTTTTTCCGGCCATTTCTCAGGCAGTTTTTCAGCCATTTCTCGGCAGTTTTGGGCCTTTTCAGGCAGTTTTTCGCCATTTCTCAGCGGTTTTCCGGCCTTTCTCAGGCGGTTTTTCCAGCCATTTCTCAGTCGTTTTCGGGCCTTTTCGGGCAGTTTTTCTAGCCATTTCTCAGTCGGTTTTCGGGCCTTTTCAGGCAGTTTTTCCAGCCATTTCTCGGTCAGTTTTCGGGCCTTTTCAGGCAGTTTTTTCCGGCCGTTTCTCAGTCAGTTTTTCTCGGCCATTTCTCAGGCAGTTTTTCCAGCCATTTCTCAGTCGTTTTTCGGCCATTTCTCAGGCGTTTTTTTCGCGCCGTTTCGCCTTTCTCAGGCGTTTTCAGGCCTTTTCAGGCAGTTTTCTAGCCATTTCTCAGGCAGTTTTTCGGGCCATTTCTCAGGCAGTTTTCCAGCCATTTCTCAGATTTTTGGCCTTTTCAGGCGTTTTTCCAGCCATTTCTCAGGCGGTTTTCGGCCTTTCTCGGGCATTTTTTCCAGCCATTTCTCAGTTTTCAGGCCTTTTCAGGCAGTTTTTCCAGCCATTTCTCAGTCGTTTTCAGGCCTTTTCAGGCAGTTTTTCTAGCCATTTCTCAGTCAGTTTTTCGGGCCTTTTCAGGCAGTTTTTTCCGCCACCATTTCTCAGTCGTTTCAGGCCTTTTCAGGCAGTTTTTCTAGCCATTTCTCAGGCAGTTTTCCAGGCCATTTCTCAGGCAGTTTTCCAGCCTTTCGCAGGCAGTTTTCCGGCCTTTCTCAGTCAGTTTTTCGGCCCTTTCTCGGGCGTTTTCCAGCCATTTCTCAGGCATTTTTCAGGCCTTTTCGGGCGGTTTTTCTAGCCATTTCTCGGGCAGTTTTTCTGGCCTTTCTCGGGCAGTTTTCCTAGCCATTTCTCAGTCAGTTTTCGGCCATTTCTCGGGCCTTTTCGGGCGGTTTTCCGGCCATTTCTCAGGCGGTTTTTCCAGGCGTTTCTCAGGCAGTTTTTCCAGCCATTTCTCAGTCTTTTCGGGCCTTTTCAGGCAGTTTTTCCGCCATTTCTCAGTCTTTTTCGGGCCTTTTCAGGCGGTTTTTCTAGCCATTTCTCAGTCAGTTTTCTGGCCTTTCTCAGGCAGTTTTTCTAGCCATTTCTCAGTCAGTTTTTCAGGCCTTTCTCGGGCAGTTTTTCTAGCCATTTCTCAGTCAGTTTTCCGGGCCTTTTTCAGGCAGTTTTTCCAGCCATTTCTCAGGCAGTTTTTCGGGCCTTTTCAGGCAGTTTTTCGGCCATTTCTCAGGCAGTTTTTTCGGCCATTTCTCGGTCGTTTTCCAGCCTTTCTCAGGCAGTTTTCTAGCCATTTCTCAGGCAGTTTTTCCGGCCATTTCTCAGGCATTTTTCCGCCATTTCTCAGGCGTTTTTCAGGCCTTTCTCGGGCAGTTTTTCTAGCCATTTCTCAGGCAGTTTTCTGGCCATTTCTCAGGCAGTTTTCCAGCCATTTCTCGGTCAGTTTTTCTGGCCTTTCTCAGGCAGTTTTCCAGCCATTTCTCAGTCTTTCTGGCCTTTTCGGGCAGTTTTCTAGCCATTTCTCAGTCAGTTTTCGGGCCTTTTCAGGCAGTTTTTCTAGCCATTTCTCAGTCAGTTTTCAGGCCTTCTCAGGCGGTTTTTCCGCCATTCTCCCAGTTTTTGGCCTTTTCGGGCGGTTTTCTAGCCATTTCTCAGTCAGTTTTTCGGGCCTTTCTCAGGCAGTTTTTCCAGCCATTTCTCAGTCGGTTTTCGGGCCTTTTCAGGCGGTTTTTCTAGCCATTTCTCAGTCAGTTTTTCCAGGCCTTTCTCAGGCAGTTTTCGGCCATTTCTCGGCAGTGCCCCCCCCCCTTTCTCAGGCTTTTTCCGGCCTTTCTCAGTCAGTTTTTCCAGCCATTTCTCAGTCGGTTTCAGGCCTTTCTCAGGCAGTTTTCCAGCCATTTCTCAGGCGGTTTTCAGGCCTTTTCAGGCATTTTTTTCTAGCCATTTCTCGGTCAGTTTTCCGGGCCTTTTCAGGCAGTTTTCCGGCCATTTCTCAGTCGGTTTTCGGCCTTTCTCAGGCGGTTTTTCCGCCATTTCTCAGTCGTTTTTGGGCCTTTTCAGGCGGTTTTTCTAGCCATTTCTCAGGCGTTTTCGGGCCTTTTCTCGGCGTTTTTCTGCCATTTCTCAGGCGTTTTCGGGCCTTTTCAGGCAGTTTTTCCGCCATTTCTCAGTCGTTTTCAGGCCTTTTCAGGCGGTTTTCCAGCCATTTCTCAGGCAGTTTTTCGGCCTTTTCAGGCAGTTTTTGCCGGCCGTTTTTCTCAGCCCTTTCGCGGTTTTCGGCCATTTCTCAGTCAGTTTTCCGGCCATTTCTCAGTCAGTTTTTCGGCCATTTCTCAGGCGGTTTTTCTGGCCATTTCTCAGTCAGTTTTTCTGGCCTTTCTCGGGCGGTTTTCCGGCCATTTCTCGGTTTTTCCAGGCCTTTCTCGGCGTTTTCTGGCCTTTCTCAGGCGTTTTTCGGCCATTTCTCAGGCGGTTTTCGGGCCTTTCTCAGGCAGTTTTCCAGCCATTTCTCAGTCGGTTTTTCTGGCCATTTCTCAGTCAGTTTTTCCGGCCATTTCTCAGTCTTTTTGGCCTTTTCAGGCAGTTTTCCAGCCATTTCTCAGTCGGTTTTTCCGGCCTTTCTCAGGCGGTTTTCTGGCCATTTCTCATTGTCGGTTTTCGGGCCTTTCTCAGGCAGTTTTTCTAGCCATTTCTCAGTCGTTTTTGGGCCTTTTCAGTCAGTTTTTCTAGCCATTTCTCAGCGTTTTTCGGCCTTTCTCAGGCAGTTTTCGCCATTTCTCAGTCGTTTTTCTGGCCTTTCTCAGGCAGTTTTTCCAGCCATTTCTCAGGCGTTTTTCTGGCCTTTCTCGGTCAGTTTTCCGGCCATTTCTCAGGCAGTTTTTCCAGCCATTTCTCAGTCAGTTTTTCTGGCCATTTCTCAGTCAGTTTTTCCGCCATTTTCAGTTTTTTGGCCTTTTCAGGCGGTTTTCAGCCATTTCTCAGGCAGTTTTCTGGCCATTTTCAGGCAGTTTTTCCAGCCATTTCTCGGTCGGTTTTCAGGCCTTTCTCAGGCAGTTTTCCAGCCATTTCTCAGTGTTTTCAGGCCTTTTCAGGCAGTTTTTCTAGCCATTTCTCAGGCGGTTTTCAGGCCTTTCTCAGGCGGTTTTTCCGGCCATTTCTCAGTCGTTTTCCGGCCGTTTCTCGGTCAGTTTTTCGGCCATTTCTCAGGCGTTTTCAGCCATTTCTCAGTCAGTTTTCAGGCCTTTTCAGGCAGTTTTCTAGCCATTTCTCAGTCGGTTTTCAGGCCTTTTCAGGCAGTTTTTCTAGCCATTTCTCAGTCGTTTTTCGGGCCTTTTCAGGCGGTTTTCTAGCCATTTCTCAGGCAGTTTTTCAGGCCTTTCTCAGGCGTTTTCCGGCCATTTCTCAGTCAGTTTTCCGGCCATTTCTCAGGCAGTTTTCCTGGCCTTTCTCAGGCAGTTTTCCAGCCATTTCTCAGGCGTTTTTCCGGCCTTTTCTCAGGCAGTTTTTCTAGCCATTTCTCAGGCAGTTTTTCCAGCCCTTTCTCAGTCAGTTTTTCCGGCCTTTCTCGTCAGTTTTCGGCCTTTCTCAGGCAGTTTTTCCGGCCATTTCTCAGTCGTTTTTCGGCCATTTCTCAGGCGGTTTTTCGGGCCTTCTCAGGCAGTTTTTCAGCCATTTCTCAGTCAGTTTTCGAGCCGCTTCTCAGGCATTTTTCTAGCCATTTCTCGTCGGTTTTCGGGCCTTTTCAGGCAGTTTTCCAGCCATTTCTCAGTCAGTTTTTCGGCCCTTTCTCGGGCAGTTTTTCAGCCATTTCTCAGGCGTTTCAGGCCTTTTCGGGCGGTTTTCCAGCCATTTCTCAGGCGGTTTTCTGGCCTTTTCAGGCGGTTTTCCGCCATTTCTCAGGCGTTTTCAGGCCTTTTCAGGCAGTTTCTCAGCCATTTCTCAGTCAGTTTTTCAGGCCTTTTCAGGCAGTTTTTCCAGCCATTTCTCAGTCGTTTTCCCGGGCCATTTCTCAGGCGGTTTTCGGCCGTTTTCCGGCCATTTCTCAGGCATTTCTGGCCTTTCCCAGGCAGTTTTTCTAGCCATTTCTCAGTCAGTTTTCAGGCCTTTTCAGGCAGTTTTTCTAGCCATTTCTCAGTCGTTTTCCGGCCTTTTCAGGCAGTTTTCCAGCCATTTCTCAGTCAGTTTTAGGCCTTTTCAGGCGGTTTTTCCAGCCATTTCTCAGTCAGTTTTCCGGGCCTTTCTCAGGCAGTTTTTCCAGCCATTTCTCAGTCGTTTTTGGCCTTTCTCAGGCAGTTTTTCTAGCCATTTCTCAGGCATTTTTCGGGCCTTTCTCAGGCAGTTTTTCCAGCCATTTCTCAGTCAGTTTTCGGCCCTTTTCAGGCAGTTTTCTGGCCATTTCTCAGTCAGTTTTTCTAGCCATTTCTCAGTCAGTTTTCTAGCCATTTCTCAGTCGTTTTTCTAGCCATTTCTCAGGCGGTTTTGGGGCCTTTTCGGCGTTTTCGCCAGTTTCCGGTCAGTTTTCGGGCCTTTTCAGGCAGTTTTCCAGCCATTTCTCAGTCAGTTTTCCCGGCCTTTTCAGGCAGTTTTTCTAGCCATTTCTCAGTCGGTTTTCGGGCCTTTTCAGGCAGTTTTTCTAGCCATTTCTCAGTCAGTTTTCCAGGCCTTTCTCAGGCAGTTTTTCTAGCCATTTCTCAGTCAGTTTTTCAGGCCTTTTCAGGCAGTTTTTCTGGCCATTTCTCTCAGTTTTCCCGCCCTTTCTCGGCCTTTTTCGGGCCATTTCTCAGTCAGTTTTCCGGCCATTTCTCAGTCAGTTTTTCAGCCATTTCTCAGGCGGTTTTCTTTTTCAGCCAGTTTTCCATTTCGTCGGTTTTCTGGCCATTCTCAGGCAGTTTTCCAGCCATTTCTCAGTCAGTTTTTCGGGCCTTTTCAGGCAGTTTTTCTAGCCATTTCTCAGGCAGTTTTCCGGCCTTTCTCGGCCAGTTTTCCTCAGCCGTTTTCCGGCCATTTCTCAGTCGTTTTCCAGCCATTTCTCAGGCAGTTTTTCCGGCCTTTCTCAGGCAGTTTTTCCTGGCCATTTCTCAGGCGGTTTTCAGGCCATTTCTCAGGCAGTTTTTCTAGCCATTTCTCAGGCGGTTTTCCAGGCCTTTTCGGGCAGTTTTCTAGCCATTTCTCAGCGTTTTTCAGGCCTTTCTCAGGCAGTTTTCTAGCCATTTCTCAGGCGGTTTCCTGGCCTTTTCAGGCAGTTCTTTCTCAGCCATTTCTCAGTCAGTTTTCGGGCCCTTTTCAGGCAGTTTTTCTAGCCATTTCTCAGTCGTTTTCAGGCCTTTTCAGGCAGTTTTCTAGCCATTTCTCAGTCAGTTTTCGGGCCTTTCTCGGGCAGTTTTTCCAGCCATTTCTCAGTCATTTTTCCGGCCTTTCTCAGGCAGTTTTTCTAGCCATTTCTCAGGCGGTTTTCCGGCCTTTCCCAGGCAGTTTTTCCAGCCATTTCTCAGGTCAGTTTTCGGCCTTTTCGGGCGTTTTTCCAGCCATTTCTCAGTCCAGTTTTTCGGCCTTTCTCAGGCGGTTTTTTCCGGCCATTTCTCAGTCAGTTTTTCTGGCCATTTCTCAGGCAGTTTTTCGGCCATTTCTCAGTGTTTTTCAGGCCTTTTCAGGCAGTTTTCCCAGCCATTTCTCAGTCGGTTTTCGGGCCATTCCCAGGCAGTTTTTCCGCCATTTCTCAGGCTTTTCAGGCCTTTCTCAGGCGGTTTCCCAGCCATTTCTCAGTCAGTTTTCGGGCCTTTTCAGGCAGTTTTCTAGCCATTTCTCAGTCGTTTTTGGGCCTTTCTCAGGCAGTTTTTCTAGCCATTTCTCAGTCAGTTTTCGGGCCTTTTCAGGCAGTTTTTCTGCCATTTCTCAGTCGTTTTCTGGCCTTTTCAGGCGTTTTTCTGCCATTTCTCAGGCGGTTTTATTCGGCCTTTCTCAGGCAGTTTTCCGCCATTTCTCAGCAGTTTTCCGGCCATTTCTCAGGCAGTTTTCAGGCCATTTCTCAGGCAGTTTTTCTGGCCATTTCTCAGGCGTTTTCGGCCATTTCTCAGGCAGTTTTCCGGCCATTTCTCGGTCAGTTTTCGGCCATTTCTCAGTCAGTTTTTGGCCTTTCTCGGGCAGTTTTTCCAGCCATTTCTCAGTCATTTTTCAGGCCTTTTCAGGCGGTTTTTCCAGCCATTTCTCAGTCTTTTTCTGGCCTTTTCAGGCAGTTTTTCTAGCCATTTCTCAGGCGTTTTCGGGCCCTTTCGGGCCGTTTTCAGCCATTTCTCGTCAGTTTTAGGCCTTTTCAGGCGTTTTTCCGGCCATTTCTCAGGCGGTTTTCCTGGCCTTTCTCAGGCATTTTTTCCAGCCATTTCTCAGGCAGTTTTCAGGCCTTTTCAGGCAGTTTTTCTAGCCATTTCTCAGTCAGTTTTTCGGGCCTTTTCAGGCAGTTTTTCTAGCCATTTCTCGGTCGGTTTTCAGGCCTTTCTCAGTCAGTTTTTCTAGCCATTTCTCAGTCAGTTTTCCCCTCCCTTTTCGGGCGCCCCCCCCTTTTCAGGCGGTTTTTCCAGCCATTTCTCAGGCGTTTTTCGGGCCCTTTCAGGCAGTTTTTCTAGCCATTTCTCAGTCAGTTTTTCGGGCCTTTCTCAGGCAGTTTTCCTAGCCATTTCTCAGTCGGTTTTTCGGCCTTTCTCAGGCGGTTTTCCAGCCATTTCTCAGGCGGTTTTCGGCCTTTTCGGGCAGTTTTCCGCCATTTCTCAGCTTTCAGGCCTTTTCAGGCAGTTTTCTAGCCATTTCTCAGTCAGTTTTTCGCCATTTCTCGGTCAGTTTTTCCGGCCATTTCTCAGGCAGTTTTCCGGCCTTTCTCAGGCTTTTTCTAGCCATTTCTCAGTCAGTTTTCCAGGCCTTTTCAGGCGGGTTTTCTGGCCATTTCTCAGGCGGTTTTCGGGCCTTTCTCAGGCGGTTTTCCCAGCCATTTCTCAGTCAGTTTTCCGGCCTTTTCAGGCGGTTTTCCGGCCATTTCTCAGGCAGTTTTCCAGCCATTTCTCAGTCAGTTTTTCGGCCATTTCTCAGGTCGGTTTTTCCAGCCTTTCTCAGTCAGTTTTCCGGCCATTTTCGGCAGTTTTCTGGCCATTTCTCAGGCGGTTTTTCGGCCATTTCTCAGGCAGTTTTCGGCCATTTCTCAGGCAGTTTTCCGGCCATTTCTCCGTTTTCCGTCAGTTTTTCTGGCCATTCTCAGGCAGTTTTTCCAGCCATTTCTCAGTCAGTTTTCCGGCCATTTCTCAGGCAGTTTTCCTAGCCATTTCTCAGTCAGTTTTTCGGCCTTTCTCGGGCAGTTTTTCCAGCCATTTCTCAGTCGGTTTCCTGGCCTTTTCAGGCAGTTTTTCTAGCCATTTCTCAGGCAGTTTTTCTGGCCATTTCTCGGGCGGTTTTCGGCGTTTTCTAGCCATTTCTCAGGCAGTTTTTGGCCATTTCTCAGGCAGTTTTCTAGCCATTTCTCAGGTCGTTTTTCCGGGCCATTTCTCAGTCAGTTTTTCCGCCATTTCGCAGTTTTCTGGCCTTTTCAGGCAGTTTTCTAGCCATTTCTCAGGCGGTTTTTGGGCCTTTTCAGGCGTTTTTCTAGCCATTTCTCAGGTCGTTTTCCAGGCCTTTTCAGGCGTTTTCCGCCATTTCTCAGTCAGTTTTCAGGCCTTTTCAGGCAGTTTTCCAGCCATTTCTCAGTCAGTTTTCAGGCCTTTTCAGGCGGTTTTTCTGGCCATTTCTCAGTCGGTTTTCCGGGCCTTTTCAGGCAGTTTTTCTAGCCATTTCTCAGTCAGTTTTCTGGCCATTCTCAGGCAGTTTTCTAGCCATTTCTCAGTCAGTTTTTCGGCCATTTCTCAGGTGTTCGCCGTTTCCTCTTTTCGGCCATTTCTCAGGCAGTTTTCCAGCCATTTCTCAGGCGGTTTTCTGGCCTTTTCAGGCGGTTTTTCTAGCCATTTCTCAGTCAGTTTCCAGGCCTTTTCAGGCAGTTTTTCCGCCATTTCTCAGTCAGTTTTCCGGGCCATTTCTCAGTCAGTTTTTCCAGCCATTTCTCAGCTTTTTGGCCTTTTCAGGCAGTTTTCTAGCCATTTCTCAGGCAGTTTTCAGGCCTTTTCAGGCAGTTTTTCCAGCCATTTCTCAGTCAGTTTTCGGGCCTTTCTCAGGCAGTTTTTCCAGCCATTTCTCAGCCGGTTTTCGGCCAGTCGTTTCGGCCTTTTCGGGCAGTTTTTCTAGCCATTTCTCAGTCGTTTTCGGGCCTTTCTCAGGCAGTTTTCCGGCCTTTCTCAGGCAGTTTTCAGCCATTTCTCAGGCGGTTTTCCGGCCTTTCTCGGCGTTTTCGGCCATTTTCTCAGTCAGTTTTTTGCCATTTCTCAGTCAGTTTTCTAGCCATTTCTCAGTCAGTTTTTCCAGCCATTTCTCAGGCAGTTTTCTGGCCTTTCTCAGGCAGTTTTCTAGCCATTTCTCAGGCAGTTTCCCCCCTCTCCCTCTCGGCGGTTTGGCCTTTCTCAGGCGGTTTTCCGGCCATTTCTCAGTCAGTTTTCCGGCCATTTCTCAGGCAGTTTTTCTGGCCATTTCTCAGTCAGTTTTTCCGGCCTTTCTCAGTCAGTTTTCCGGCCATTTCTCAGGCATTTTTCTGGCCATTTCTCAGGCAGTTTTCTAGCCATTTCTCAGGTCGTTTTTCTGGCCTTTCTCAGTCAGTTTTTCTGGCATTTTCTCGGTCCGTTTTCTGGCCATTTCTCAGGCAGTTTTTCCGGCCATTTCTCAGTCGTTTTTCAGGCCTTTTCAGGCAGTTTTTCCGGCCATTTCTCAGTCAGTTTTTCAGGCCTTTCTCAGGCAGTTTTTCTAGCCATTTCTCAGTCAGTTTTCAGGCCATTTCTCAGGCAGTTTTTCCGGCCATTTCTCAGTCAGTTTTCAGGCCTTTTCAGGCAGTTTTCAGCCATTTCTCAGGTTTTCCAGGCCTTTCTCAGGCAGTTTTCTGGCCATTTCTCGGGCAGTTTTCAGGCCTTTTCGGGCAGTTTTTCTAGCCATTTCTCAGTCAGTTTTCCAGGCCTTTCTCAGGCAGTTTTTCCAGCCATTTCTCAGGCAGTTTTCCGGCCTTTCTCAGGCAGTTTTCCAGCCATTTCTCAGTCAGTTTTCGGCCTTTCTCAGGCAGTTTTCCAGCCATTTCTCAGTCTTTTTTGGCCTTTTCAGGCATTTTTTCTAGCCATTTCTCAGTTTTTCGGCCTTTTCAGGCCGGTTTTCCGGCCATTTCTCAGTCTTTTTCTGGCCATTTCTCAGGCATTTTTTCCAGCCATTTCTCAGGCAGTTTTTCGGGCCTTTCCCAGGCAGTTTTTCTAGCCATTTCTCAGTCAGTTTTTCGGGCCTTTCCAGGCAGTTTTTCGGCCATTTCTCAGTTTTTCGGCCTTTCTCGGGCGGTTTTTTCGGCCTTTCTCAGGCAGTTTTTCTAGCCATTTCTCAGTCGTTTCCCGGCCATTTCTCAGGCAGTTTTTCCAGCCATTTCTCAGTCGTTCCTTTTCGGCCCTTTCTCGGGCCAGTTTTCTCGCCGTTTTTCTGGCCTTTTCAGGCAGTTTTCCAGCCATTTCTCAGGCGGTTTTCGGGCCTTTTCGGGCATTTTTCCAGCCATTTCTCAGGCGTTTTTCGGGCCTTTTTCAGGCAGTTTTCTAGCCATTTCTCAGTCGTTTTCGGGCCTTCTCAGGCGTTTTTCCAGCCATTTCTCAGTCGTTTTCAGGCCTTTTCAGGCAGTTTTTCCAGCCATTTCGCAGTCTGGGCCTTTTCGGGCCATTTCTCAGGCAGTTTTTCCAGCCATTTCTCAGTCAGTTTTTCGGGCCTTTTCAGGCAGTTTTTCTAGCCATTTCTCAGGCAGTTTTTCGGGCCTTTTCAGGCAGTTTTTCCAGCCATTTCTCAGGCAGTTTTTCAGGCCTTTCTCAGGCGTTTTTCCAGCCATTTCTCAGCCTTTTCGGTTTTCGGGCCTTTTCAGGCAGTTTTCTAGCCATTTCTCAGGCGGTTTTCCGGGCCATTTCTCAGGCGGTTTTTCGGCCATTTCTCAGTCGGTTTCTCGGCCTTTCTCAGTCGGTCAGCCCTTTTCAGGCGGTTTTCCAGCCATTTCTCAGGCGGTTTTCAGGCCTTTCTCGGGCGGTTTTTCCAGCCATTTCTCAGTCGTTTCAGGCCTTTTCGGGCAGTTTTTCGGCCATTTCTCAGGCGTTTCGGGCCTTTCCCAGGCAGTTTTTCTAGCCATTTCTCAGTCGTTTTTGGGCCTTTTCAGGCGGTTTTTCTAGCCATTTCTCAGTCGGTTTTTCGGGCCTTTTCAGGCGGTTTTTCTAGCCATTTCTCAGGCAGTTTTCGGGCCTTTTCAGGCAGTTTTTCTAGCCATTTCTCAGTCGTTTTCAGGCCTTTCTCAGGCAGTTTTTCCGGCCATTTCTCAGTCGGTTTTTCCAGCCCTTTCTCAGGCAGTTTTTCAGCCATTTCTCAGTTTTTCAGGCCTTTTCGGCAGTTTTTCTAGCCATTTCTCAGGCAGTTTTCTGGCCTTTCCAGGCGGTTTTTCCAGCCATTTCTCAGTCGTTTTCGGGCCTTTTCAGGCAGTTTTCTAGCCATTTCTCAGTCGTTTTCCAGCCCTTTCTCAGGCAGTTTTCCAGCCATTTCTCGGTCAGTTTTCGGGCCTTTCTCAGGCAGTTTTTCTAGCCATTTCTCAGTCTTTTTCGGGCCTTTTCAGGCAGTTTTTCCAGCCATTTCTCAGTCGGTTTTCTGGCCTTTTCAGGCAGTTTTTCTAGCCATTTCTCAGTCAGTTTTCCGGCCCTTTCTCAGTCAGTTTTTCAGCCATTTCTCAGGCGTTTTTCTGGCCTTTTCAGGCGGTTTTTCTAGCCATTTCTCAGGTCGGTTTTCCGGGCCTTTCTCAGGCGGTTTTTCCGGCCATTTCTCAGTCGTTTTCGGGCCATTTCTCAGTCGGTTTTTCCAGCCATTTCTCAGCGGTTTTTTGGGCCTTTTCAGGCAGTTTTTCTAGCCATTTCTCAGGCAGTTTTCAGGCCTTTTCGGGCAGTTTTCCAGCCATTTCTCAGTTTTCGGGCCATTTTCAGGCATTTTTCTAGCCATTTCTCGTTTCAGGCCTTTTCGGGCAGTTTTCTGGCCTTTCTCAGGCAGTTTTTTTCCAGCCATTTCTCAGTCAGTTTTCAGGCCTTTGCAGCAGTTTTTCAGCCATTTCTCGGTCGTTTTCGGGCCGTTCTCAGGCGGTTTTCCTAGCCATTTCTCAGTCGTTTTCTGGCCATTTCTCAGGCAGTTTTTCTAGCCATTTCTCAGTCAGTTTTTCCGGCCATTTCTCAGCAGTTTTCCGGCCATTTCTCAGGCGGTTTTTGGCCTTTTCGGGCGGTTTTCCTAGCCATTTCTCGGTCAGTTTTCGGGCCTTTTCAGGCAGTTTTTCTCAGCCATTTCTCAGTCAGTTTTCTGGCCTTTCTCAGGCAGTTTTCTAGCCATTTCTCAGGCGGTTTTCGGGCCTTTCTCAGGCGGTTTTTCGGCCATTTCTCAGTCGGTTTTCCGGGCCTTTCTCAGGCGGTTTTTCCAGCCATTTCTCAGTTTTCGGGCCTTTTCAGGCGGTTTTTCTAGCCATTTCTCAGTCAGTTTTCGGGCCTTTTCGGGCGTTGGCGCCATTTCTCAGTCGTTTTCCCGGCCATTTCTCGGTCGGTTTTTCCGCCATTTCTCAGTGTTTTCTAGGCCTTTTCAGGCAGTTTTTCTAGCCATTTCTCAGTCAGTTTTTCGGGCCTTTTCAGGCAGTTTTTCTAGCCATTTCTCAGTCAGTTTTCGGGCCTTTCCAGGCAGTTTTTCTAGCCATTTCTCAGTCGGTTTTCAGGCCTTTTCAGGCAGTTTTTCTAGCCATTTCTCAGTCAGTTTTTCTGGCCTTTCTCAGGCAGTTTTTCAGCCATTTCTCGGCAGTTTCCCGGCCTTTTCAGGCAGTTTTTCTAGCCATTTCTCAGTCAGTTTTCCGGCCATTTCTCAGTCTTTTCAGGCCTTTTCAGGCAGTTTTCCCAGCCATTTCTCAGTCGGTTTTCGGCCCTTTCTCAGTCAGTTTTCCAGCCATTTCTCAGTCGGTTTTGGGCCTTTTCAGGCAGTTTTTCTGGCCATTTCTCGGTCAGTTTTTCAGGCCTTTCCAGGCAGTTTTTCTAGCCATTTCTCAGTCGTTTTTCAGGCCTTTTCAGGCAGTTTTTCTAGCCATTTCTCAGTCAGTTTTCGGGCCTTTTCAGGCATTTTTTTCTGGCCGTTTCTCAGCCTTTCAGTTTTCCGGCCTTCTCAGGCAGTTTTCCAGCCATTTCTCAGGCAGTTTTCAGGCCTTTTCAGGCAGTTTTTCAGCCATTTCTCAGGCAGTTTTCGGGCCCTTTCAGGCAGTTTTTCTAGCCATTTCTCAGGCAGTTTTCCGGGCCTTTCTCAGGCAGTTTTCCCAGCCATTTCTCCAGTTTTTCTGGCCTTTTCAGGCAGTTTTCTAGCCATTTCTCAGTCAGTTTTCAGGCCTTTTCAGGCAGTTTTTCTAGCCATTTCTCAGTCGGTTTTTGGGCCTTTTCAGGCAGTTTTCTCAGCCATTTCTCAGTCAGTTTTTCGGGCCTTTTCAGGCAGTTTTTTCAGCCATTTCTCAGTCAGTTTTTCGGGCCTTTTCAGGCAGTTTTTCTAGCCATTTCTCAGTCGTTTTCTGGCCTTTTCAGGCGGTTTTTCTAGCCATTTCTCAGTCGGTTTTCGGCCATTTCTCGGGCAGTTTTTCTAGCCATTTCTCAGGCGTTTTTCTGGCCATTTCTCAGTCGGTTCTCCTCTTCTCGCGTTTTCCGCCATTCTCTCATTTTTTGGCCTTTTCAGGCAGTTTTCTAGCCATTTCTCAGGCGTTTTTCGGGCCTTTTCGGGCGTTTTTCAGCCATTTCTCAGGCGTTTTCAGGCCTTTTCAGGCGTTTTTTCTAGCCATTTCTCAGTCGTTTTCAGGCCTTTTCAGGCAGTTTCCAGCCATTTCTCAGTCGTTTTTCAGGCCTTTCTCAGGCGGTTTTTCTGCCATTTCTCAGGCGTTTTTCGGGCCTTTCTCAGGCAGTTTTTCTAGCCATTTCTCAGTCAGTTTTCAGGCCTTTTCAGGCGGTTTTTCTAGCCATTTCTCAGTCAGTTTTCTGGCCATTTCTCAGTCAGTTTTTCCAGCCATTTCTCAGTCGTTTTCAGGCCTTTTCAGGCGGTTTTCCTAGCCATTTCTCAGTCAGTTTTCGGGCCTTTTCAGGCAGTTTTTCTAGCCATTTCTCAGTCAGTTTTCGGGCCTTTCTCAGGCAGTTTTCCAGCCATTTCTCAGTCAGTTTTTCAGGCCATTTCTCGGGCGGTTTTTCCCCCATTTCCGTTTTTCGGCCATTCTTTTAGGCCTTTTCAGGCGTTTTTCCAGCCATTTCTCAGTCATTTTTCAGGCCTTTTCAGGCAGTTTTTCTAGCCATTTCTCGGTCGTTTTTCAGGCCTTTTCAGGCAGTTTTTCTAGCCATTTCTCAGTCAGTTTTCCCAGGCCTTTCTCAGGCGGTTTTTCCAGCCATTTCTCAGTCGTTTTCCAGGCCTTTTCAGGCAGTTTTCTAGCCATTTCTCAGGCGTTTTTCGGCCTTTCTCAGGCAGTTTTCTAGCCATTTCTCAGGCGGTTTTTCGGGCCTTTTCAGGCGGTTTTTCTAGCCATTTCTCAGTCAGTTTTTCGGCCCTTTTCGGTCGGTTTTTCCGCCATTTCTCGTCTTTTTCAGGCCTTTTCAGGCAGTTTTTCCAGCCATTTCTCAGTCAGTTTTTCGGCCTTTCTCAGGCAGTTTTTCTAGCCATTTCTCAGTCGTTTTCTGGCCTTTCTCAGGCAGTTTTTCTAGCCATTTCTCAGTTTTCGGTTTTCCGGCCATTTCTCGGGCAGTCGTTTTTCAGCCCTTTCTCAGTCAGTTTTTCAGCCATTTCTCAGTCGTTTTCCGGCCTTTTCAGGCAGTTTTCCTAGCCATTTCCTCAGTTTTTTCGGGCCTTTTCAGGCAGTTTTTCTAGCCATTTCTCAGTCAGTTTTCCGGCCGTTTCTCAGGTCGTTTTTTGGCCATTTCTCGGCGTTTTTCCAGCCATTTCTCAGGCGTTTTCTGGCCTTTCAGGCGGTTTTCAGCCATTTCTCAGTCAGTTTTCTAGCCATTTCTCGGGCATTTTTTTCTGGCCATTTCTCAGGCGGTTTTTCAGCCATTTCTCGGGCGGTTTTCCAGCCATTTCTCAGGCGTTTTCTGGCCTTTCTCAGGCAGTTTTCTGGCCATTTCTCAGGCAGTTTTTCGGCCATTTCTCAGTCAGTTTTTCGGCCATTTCTCGGGCAGTTTTTCTCGCCATTTCTCAGTCAGTTTTTCTGGCCTTTTCAGGCAGTTTTTCAGCCATTTCTCAGTCGTTTTCTGGCCTTTTCAGGCAGTTTTTCTAGCCATTTCTCGGTCAGTTTTCCAGGCCTTTTCAGGCGTTTTTCTAGCCATTTCTCAGTCAGTTTTTGGCCCTTTTCAGGCAGTTTTTCCAGCCATTTCTCAGTCAGTTTTCAGGCCTTTCTCAGGCAGTTTTTCTAGCCATTTCTCAGTCAGTTTTTCAGGCCTTTCTCAGGCAGTTTTTCTGGCCATTTCTCAGTCAGTTTTCGGGCCTTTCTCAGGCGGTTTCTTTTCGCCAGTTTCCGCCGGCGTTTTCCGCCATTTCGTTTTTGGCCTTTTCAGGCAGTTTTCCTAGCCATTTCTCAGTCGGTTTTCCGGGCCTTTTCAGGCAGTTTTTCTAGCCATTTCTCAGTCTTTTTCAGGCCTTTTCAGGCAGTTTTTCTAGCCATTTCTCAGTCAGTTTTCGGGCCTTTTCAGGCGGTTTTTCGGCCTTTCCCAGGCAGTTTTTCAGCCATTTCTCAGTCAGTTTTCCGGGCCTTTTCGGGCGGTTTTCCAGCCATTTCTCAGGCGTTTTTCGGGCCTTCCCAGGCGTTTTTCTAGCCATTTCTCAGTCAGTTTTTCGGCCATTTTCAGGCAGTTTTCTGCCATTTCTCAGGCAGTTTTCCAGGCCATTTTCAGGCAGTTTTTCGGCCATTTCTCAGGCAGTTTTTCGGCCTTTTCAGGCAGTTTTTCCAGCCATTTCTCAGTCGTTTTCCGGCCTTTCTCAGGCGTTTTTCCAGCCATTTCTCAGTCAGTTTTCGGCCCTTTTCCGGCCATTTTCTCAGTCGTTTTTCGGGCCTTTTCAGGCAGTTTTTCTGCCATTTCTCAGTCAGTTTTCAGGCCATTTCTCAGGCAGTTTTCTAGCCATTTCTCAGTCAGTTTTTCAGCCATTTCTCAGGCGGTTTTTCCAGCCATTTCTCAGCCGGTCAGTTTTTCCGGCCATTTCTCATTTTTCTGGCCTTTTCAGGCAGTTTTTCCAGCCGTTTCTCAGTCGTTTTTCAGGCCTTTTCGGGCAGTTTTCCAGCCATTTCTCAGTCAGTTTTCGGGCCTTTTCAGGCAGTTTTTCTGGCCATTTCTCAGGCCTTTTCGGCGTTTTTCCGGCCATTTCTCAGGCAGTTTTTCCGGCCATTTCTCAGGCAGTTTTTCTAGCCATTTCTCAGTCAGTTTTTCCGGCCATTTCTCAGGCAGTTTTTCCGGCCATTTCTCAGTCATTTTTCTGGCCATTTCTCAGTCGGTTTTCCGGCCTTTTCGTCGGTTTTCTGGCCATTTCTCAGGCAGTTTTCGAGCCCCGTTTCCGGCCATTCGCGGTTTTCAGGCCTTTTCAGGCGTTTTCTAGCCATTTCTCAGTCGTTTTCAGGCCTTTTCAGGCGGTTTTTCCGCCATTTCTCAGTCAGTTTTCAGGCCTTTTCAGGCAGTTTTTCCAGCCATTTCTCAGTCTTTTCTAGCCCTTTTCAGGCGTTTTTCCTGGCCATTTCTCAGGCGGTTTTCGGGCCTTTTCAGGCGTTTTTCCAGCCATTTCTCAGTCAGTTTTCCGGGCTTTCTCAGTCAGTTTTCCAGCCATTTCCTCAGTGCGGCTTTTCAGGCGCCATTTCTCGTCGTTTTCAGGCCTTTTCAGGCAGTTTTTCTAGCCATTTCTCAGTCGGGTTTTTCCGGCCTTTTCTCCGTCGGTTTTTCTAGCCATTTCTCAGTGTTTTCAGGCCTTTTCAGGCAGTTTTTCCTGGCCATTTCTCAGTCGTTTTCGGCCCTTTCTCAGGCTTTTTTCAGCCATTTCTCAGGCGTTTTTCGGCCTTTTCAGGCGGTTTTTCTAGCCATTTCTCAGTCGGTTTTTCAGGCCTTTTCAGGCGGTTTTTCTAGCCATTTCTCAGTCAGTTTTCTGGCCTTTCTCAGTCAGTTTTTCTAGCCATTTCTCAGTCAGTTTTTCAGGCCTTTTCAGGCAGTTTTTCAGCCATTTCTCAGTCAGTTTTTCAGGCGCTCCCCGGTTTCGGTTTTTCAGCCGTTTCTCATTTCTCAGGCAGTTTTCGGGCCTTTTCAGGCGGTTTCAGCCATTTCTCAGTCAGTTTTTCGGGCCATTTCTCGGGCAGTTTCCTAGCCATTTCTCAGGCGGTTTTTCTGGCCATTTCTCAGTCAGTTTTTCCGCCATTTCTCAGTTTTTTGGCCTTTTCAGGCAGTTTTCTAGCCATTTCTCAGTCGTTTTTCGGGCCTTTTCAGGCGGTTTTTCTAGCCATTTCTCAGTCAGTTTTCCAGGCCTTTTCAGGCAGTTTTTCCAGCCATTTCTCAGTCAGTTTTCCGGCCTTTTCAGGCGTTTTCCAGCCATTTCTCAGTCAGTTTTTCGGCCATTTCTCAGGCAGTTTTTCCGCCATTTCTCAGTCAGTTTTTCTAGCCATTTCTCAGTCAGTTTTCGGCCTTTCTCAGGCGTTTTCCGGCCATTTCTCAGTCAGTTTTCTAGCCATTTCTCAGGCGGTTTTCCGGCCTTTCTCAGCAGTTTTTCTAGCCATTTCTCAGTCAGTTTTCCGGCCATTTCTCAGGCAGTTTTCCAGCCATTTCTCAGTCGTTTTCCGGGCCTTTTCAGGCAGTTTTCCAGCCATTTCTCAGTCGGTTTTCAGGCCTTTCTCAGTCAGTTTTTCTAGCCATTTCTCAGTCGTTTTTGGGCCTTTCTCAGGCAGTTTTTCTGGCCATTTCTCAGGCGTTTTCAGGCCTTTTCAGGCAGTTTTTCAGCCATTTCTCAGTCATTTTTCCGGCCTTTCTCAGGCAGTTTTTCCAGCCATTTCTCAGGTCAGTTTTCCAGCCACCCTCAGGCGTTTTTCTAGCCATTTCGCAGGCATTTTTCGGGCCTTTTCAGGCAGTTTTTCTAGCCATTTCTCAGGCAGTTTTTCGGGCCATTTCTCGCAGTTTTTCCGGCCATTTCTCAGTCAGTTTTCCGCCTTTCTCATTTTGGCCTTTTCAGGCATTTTTTCCAGCCATTTCTCAGTCGTTCAGGCCTTTTCAGGCAGTTTTCCTAGCCATTTCTCAGTTTTTCAGGCCTTTTCAGGCAGTTTTTCTAGCCATTTCTCAGTCAGTTTTCCAGGCCTTTTCAGGCAGTTTTTCTAGCCATTTCTCAGTCAGTTTTTCAGGCCTTTCTCGGGCAGTTTTCTAGCCATTTCTCAGTCGTTTTTCAGGCCTTTTCAGGCAGTTTTCTAGCCATTTCTCAGTCGGTTTTCAGGCCTTTTCGGCCGTTTCCCGGTCAGTTTTTCTAGCCATTTCTCAGTGTTTTCGGGCCTTTTCGGGCAGTTTTCTAGCCATTTCTCAGGCGTTTCAGGCCTTTTCAGGCATTTTTCTAGCCATTTCTCAGTCAGTTTTCAGGCTGCCTTTCTCAGGCAGTTTTCCAGCCATTTCTCAGCTTTTTCGGCCCTTTCTCAGGCAGTTTTTCCGGCCATTTCTCAGTCAGTTTTCCAGCCATTTCTCAGTCAGTTTTCCGGCCTTTCTCAGGCGGTTTTCCAGCCATTTCTCAGTCGTTTTTCGGCCTTTTCAGGCAGTTTTTCTAGCCATTTCTCAGGCGTTTTCGGGCCTTTTCAGGCAGTTTTCTAGCCATTTCTCAGTCAGTTTTTCGGGCCTTTCTCAGGCGGTTTTCCGGCCATTTCTCGGGCGTTTTCCGGCCTTTCTCAGGCAGTTTTTCCGGCCATTTCTCAGTCAGTTTTCCGGCCATTTCTCGGGCAGTTTTTCTAGCCATTTCTCAGGCAGTTTTTCGGCCATTTCTCAGGCAGTTTTTCTAGCCATTTCTCAGTCGTTTTTCGGGCCATTTCTCAGTCAGTTTTCCAGCCATTTCTCAGTCAGTTTTTAGGCCTTTCTCAGGCGGTTTTCTAGCCATTTCTCAGTCGTTTTCGGGCCTTTCTCAGGCAGTTTTTCTAGCCATTTCTCAGTCAGTTTTCAGGCCTTTCTCAGTCAGTTTTTCTAGCCATTTCTCAGTCAGTTTTCCTGGCCTTTCTCAGGCAGTTTTTCCAGCCATTTCTCAGTCTTTTTCAGGCCTTTCCAGGCAGTTTTTCCAGCCATTTCTCAGTCAGTTTTTCGGGCCGTTCTCAGGCAGTTTTCCTAGCCATTTCTCAGTCGTTTTTTCGGCCTTTTCAGGCAGTTTTCTAGCCATTTCTCAGGCAGTTTTTCGGGCCTTTCTCGGCCGGTTTTTCTAGCCATTTCTCAGGCAGTTTTTTCGAGCCATTTCTCAGGCAGTTTTCCGGCCTTTCTCAGCCATTTCTCAGTCAGTTTTTCAGGCCTTTCTCGGGCGGTTTTCCAGCCATTTCTCAGGCAGTTTTCAGGCCTTTTCAGGCAGTTTTTCCGCCATTTCTCAGTCAGTTTTCGGGCCTTTTCGGTCGTTTTTCTAGCCATTTCTCAGGTCGGTTTTCGGGCCTTTTCAGGCAGTTTTTCCAGCCATTTCTCAGTCGTTTTCTGGCCTTTTCGGGCGGGTTTTTCCAGCCATTTCTCAGTCGTTTTTCGGGCCTTTTCAGGCAGTTTTTCTAGCCATTTCTCAGTCGTTTTTCAGGCCTTTCTCAGGCAGTTTTTCCGGCCATTTCTCAGTCGGTTTTTCCGGCCATTTCTCAGTCGTTTTCCGGCCATTTCTCAGTCAGTTTTTCCGGCCATTTCTCAGCTTTTTCTGGCCTTTCTCAGGCAGTTTTCTAGCCATTTCTCAGTCAGTTTTTCCGGGCCTTTCTCGGGCGGTTTTTCTAGCCATTTCTCAGTTTTCGGCCGTTTCAGGCAGTTTTCGGGCGTTTTTCAGCCGTTTTCCCAGCCATTTCTCAGTCAGTTTTAGGCCTTTTCAGGCAGTTTTCCAGCCTTTCCAGGCGGTTTTCAGGCCTTTTCAGGCAGTTTTTCTAGCCATTTCTCAGTCAGTTTTTCGGGCCTTTTCAGGCAGTTTTTCTAGCCATTTCTCAGTCAGTTTCGGCCTTTTCAGGCAGTTTTTCCAGCCATTTCTCGGTCATTTTCAGGCCTTTTCAGGCAGTTTTCTAGCCATTTCTCGGTCAGTTTTTCGGGCCCTTTTCAGGCAGTTTTCCAGCCATTTCTCAGTCGTTTTCGGCCTTTCTCAGGCGGTTTTTCCGGCCATTTCTCAGGCGTTTTCCGGCCATTTCTCAGGCAGTTTTTCTAGCCATTTCTCAGGCGGTTTTTCTGGCCGCCATTTCTCAGGCAGTTTTTCCGGCCATTTCTCGGTCGTTTTTCGGGCCTTTCTCGGTCAGTTTTCTAGCCATTTCTCGGTCAGTTTTCAGGCCTTTTCAGGCAGTTTTTCCAGCCATTTCTCAGTCGGTTTTCAGGCCTTTCTCGGGCAGTTTTTCTAGCCATTTCTCAGTCGGTTTTTCTGGCCATTTTCAGGCAGTTTTTCTAGCCATTTCTCAGTCAGTTTTTCAGGCCATTTCTCAGTCGTTTTCCAGCCATTTCTCAGGCATTTTTGGCCTTTTCAGGCGTTTTTCCTAGCCATTTCTCAGTCAGTTTTCAGGCCATTTCTCAGGCAGTTTTCCGCCATTTCTCAGGCATTTTTTGGCCTTTCTCCGGGCAGTTTTTCCGCCATTTCTCAGTCGTTTTCGGCCTTTTCAGGCAGTTTTCCAGCCATTTCTCAGTCAGTTTTCAGGCCTTTTCGGGCAGTTTTTCCAGCCATTTCTCGGTCGGTTTTCAGGCCTTTTCGGGCAGTTTTTCTAGCCATTTCTCAGTCAGTTTTTCAGGCCTTTCTCAGGCATTTTTCCTGGCCGTTTCTCAGCCGTCGTTTTCCAGCCAGTTTTCTGGCCATTTCTCAGGCAGTTTTCCAGCCATTTCTCAGGCAGTTTTTCTAGCCATTTCTCAGTCAGTTTTCAGGCCTTTCTCAGGCAGTTTTTCAGCCATTTCTCAGGCTTTTCAGGCCTTTTCTCAGCAGTTTTTCTAGCCATTTCTCAGTCGTTTTCGGGCCTTTCTCAGGCAGTTTTCCGGCCATTTCTCAGTGGTTTTTCGGGCACTTCTCAGGCAGTTTTTCCAGCCATTTCTCAGTCAGTTTTCAGGCCCTTTCCAGGCGGTTTTCTAGCCATTTCTCAGTCAGTTTTTCGGGCCTTTTCAGGCATTTTTCCGGCCATTTCTCGTCAGTTTTCCCAGTTTTCTCAGGCGCCTTTTCAGGCAGTTTTTCTAGCCATTTCTCAGGCGTTTTCGGGCCTTTTCAGGCGGTTTTTCTAGCCATTTCTCAGTCAGTTTTCCAGGCCTTTCTCAGGCAGTTTTCTGGCCATTTCTCAGTCAGTTTTCGGGCCTTTTCAGGCAGTTTTTCTAGCCATTTCTCGCGGTCGTTTCCGGCCTTTTCTCAGGCAGTTTTTCTAGCCATTTCTCAGTCAGTTTTTCGGGCCCTTTCTCAGGCAGTTTTCTAGCCATTTCTCAGTCAGTTTTTCGGGCCATTTCTCAGGCGGTTTTTCCAGCCATTTCTCAGTCGTTTTCCAGGCCTTTCTCAGGCGGTTTTTCCAGCCATTTCTCAGTCATGCCTTTTCAGGCAGTTTTTCTAGCCATTTCTCAGGCAGTTTTCTAGCCATTTCTCGGTCAGTTTTTCCGCCATTCTCGTCGGTTTTTCAGGCCTTTCTCGGCCATTTTTCCACCGGTTTTCCGGCCATTTCTCAGGCAGTTTTTCGGCCTTTCATTTTTTGGGCCTTTTCAGGCAGTTTTTCAGCCATTTCTCAGGCAGTTTTCGGGCCTTCTCGGGCAGTTTTCCGCCATTTCTCAGTCGTTTTTGGGCCTTTTCAGGCAGTTTTTCTAGCCATTTCTCAGTCAGTTTTTCGGGCCTTTCTCAGGCAGTTTTTCCAGCCATTTCTCGGTCAGTTTTTCGGCCGTTTCTCAGGCAGTTTTTCTGGCCATTTCTCAGGTCGTTTTTCTAGCCATTTCTCAGTCGTTTTTCGGGCCTTTCTCAGTCAGTTTTCTGCGGCCATTTCTCAGGCAGTTTTTCAGCCATTTCTCAGGCTTTTTTCTGGCCTTTCTCAGGCGTTTTTCAGCCATTTCTCAGGCAGTTTTTCCGGCCCTTTCTCAGGCAGTTTTTCTAGCCATTTCTCAGTCAGTTTTTCGGGCCTTTTCAGTCAGTTTTTCTAGCCATTTCTCAGTCAGTTTTTTGGGCCTTTTCAGGCATTTTTTCTAGCCATTTCTCAGGCATTTTTTCAGGCCTTTCTCAGGCAGTTTTTCTAGCCATTTCTCAGTTTCAGTTTTTCCTGGCCATTTCTCAGTTTTTCGGGCCTTTCTCAGGCAGTTTTCCAGCCATTTCTCAGGCGGTTTTTCCAGGCCTTTCTCAGGCAGTTTTTTCTAGCCATTTCTCAGTCGGTTTTTCAGGCCTTTTTCAGGCAGTTTTTCAGCCATTTCTCAGTCGGTTTTCAGGCCTTTTCAGGCAGTTTTTCTAGCCATTTCTCAGTGTTTTCAGGCCTTTTCAGGCGTTTTTTCTAGCCATTTCTCGGTCAGTTTTTCAGGCCTTTTCAGGAAGTTTTTCCAGCCATTTCTCAGTCAGTTTTGGGGCCTTTTCAGGCAGTTTTTCTAGCCATTTCTCAGTCAGTTTTTCTAGCCATTTCTCAGTCAGTTTTTCCAGCCATTTCTCAGTCGGTTTTCTGGCCTTTTCAGGCATTTTTTCTAGCCATTTCTCAGGCAGTTTTTCGGCCCTTTCTCAGGCAGTTTTTCCGGCCATTTCTCAGTCGTTTTCGGCCCTTTTCGCCAGTTTTTCTGGCCATTTCTCAGTCAGTTTTCAGGCCTTTTCGGGCAGTTTTCTAGCCATTTCTCAGGCAGTTTTTCGGGCCTTTCTCAGGCATTTTTTCCAGCCATTTCTCAGTCAGTTTCCAGGCCTTTTCAGGCAGTTTTTCTAGCCATTTCTCAGTCAGTTTTCCAGGCCTTTTCAGGCAGTTTTTCTAGCCATTTCTCAGTCGGTTTTTCAGGCCTTTTCAGGCAGTTTTTCTAGCCATTTCTCGGTCAGTTTTCGGGCCTTTCTCAGGTCAGTTTTCCGCCATTTCTCAGTCGGTTTTCTGGCCATTTTCGGGCAGTTTTTCCAGCCATTTCTCAGGCGGTTTTCCCGCCATTTCTCAGGCGGTTTTCGGCCATTTCTCAGTCAGTTTTTCGGCCTTTCTCGGGCAGTTTTCAGGCCTTTTCAGGCGGTTTTCTGCCATTTCTCGTCGTTTTCGGGCCTTTTCAGGCAGTTTTTCTAGCCATTTCTCAGGCAGTTTTCGGCTTCTTTTCGGCCATTTCTCAGGCGGTTTTCCAGCCATTTCTCAGTTTTCGGTTTTTCGGCGGCCATTTCTCGTCGTTTTCTGGCCTTTTCAGGCAGTTTTCTAGCCATTTCTCAGGCGTTTTCCAGGCCTTTCCAGGCAGTTTTCCAGCCATTTCTCAGTCTTTTTCTGGCCTTTCTCAGGCAGTTTTCCAGCCATTTCTCAGTCAGTTTTCCGGCCATTTCTCAGGCGTTTTTCTGGCCATTTCTCAGCAGTTTTTCGGCCTTTTCGGCTTTTTCGGCCATTCTCAGTCAGTTTTTCCGGCCATTTCTCAGTCGGTTTTCCCGGCCTTTCTCAGTCGTTTTTCGGCCTTTCTCAGGCAGTTTTTCCAGCCATTTCTCGGTCATTTTTTCGGCCTTTCTCAGGCAGTTTTTCTAGCCATTTCTCAGGCAGTTTTTCAGGCCTTTCTCAGGCATTTTTTCCAGCCATTTCTCAGTCGGTTTTCGGGCCTTTTCAGGCAGTTTTTCTGCCATTTCTCAGGCAGTTTTTTCAGGCCTTTTCGGTCAGTTTTCCTGGCCATTTCTCAGTCGGGTTTTTCGGCCTTTTCAGGCAGTTTTTCCAGCCATTTCTCAGTCGTTTTCAGGCCTTTTCAGGCAGTTTTCTAGCCATTTCTCAGTCGTTTCCGGCCTTTTCAGGCAGTTTTTCTAGCCATTTCTCAGTCAGTTTTTCAGCCATTTCTCAGGCAGTTTTTCGCCATTTCTCAGTCAGTTTTTCGGCCATTTCTCAGGCGGTTTTTCCGGCCATTTCTCGGTCAGTTTTTCTAGCCATTTCTCGGGCGTTTTCCCGGCCATTTCTCAGGCGGTTTTTTTCGGCCTTTCTCGGGCAGTTTTTCTGGCCATTTCTCAGGCGTTTTTCAGGCCCTTTCGGGCAGTTTTTCCGGCCATTTCTCAGGCAGTTTTTCCGGCCTTTCTCAGTCAGTTTTTCCGGCCATTTCTCTCAGTTTTCAGGCCTTTCTCAGGCAGTTTTTCAGCCATTTCTCGGTCTTTTTCAGGCCTTTTCAGGCAGTTTTTCCAGCCATTTCTCAGTCGTTTTTCGGGCCTTTTCAGGCAGTTTTTCTAGCCATTTCTCAGTCAGTTTTTCGGGCCCTTTCTCAGGCGTTTTTCCAGCCATTTCTCAGTCAGTTTTCCGGCCTTTTCAGGCAGTTTTCCGGCCATTTCTCAGTCAGTTTTCCGGCCTTTCTCAGGCAGTTTTCTGGCCATTTCTCAGTCGGTTTTTTCTAGCCATTTCTCAGTCAGTTTTCCCGGCCATTTCTCAGGCAGTTTTTCCAGCCATTTCTCAGGCGTTTTCCGGCCTTTCTCAGGCAGTTTTTCTAGCCATTTCTCAGGCGGTTTTCGGCGCCTTTCTCAGTCGGTTTTTCCGGCCATTTCCTTTTCAGGCGGTTTTCTGGCCATTTCTCGGGCAGTTTTTCTGGCCATTTCTCAGTCAGTTTTCTCGCCATTTCTCAGGCAGTTTTTCCAGCCATTTCTCAGTCGTTTCGGGCCATTTCTCAGTCAGTTTTTCCGGCCATTTCTCAGTGTTTTGGCCTTTTCAGGCGGTTTTTCTAGCCATTTCTCGGTCAGTTTTTCAGGCCTTTTCAGGCGGTTTTTTCTAGCCATTTCTCAGTCTGTTTTTTCGGGCCATTTTTTCAGGCATTTCCGTTTTCTAGCCATTTCTCAGTCAGTTTTCGGGCCTTTTCAGGCAGTTTTTCTAGCCATTTCTCAGTCAGTTTTCTGGCCTTTCTCAGGCAGTTTTTCCAGCCATTTCTCAGTCAGTTTTTCCGGCCTTTCTCAGGCAGTTTTCCAGCCATTTCTCAGGTCGGTTTTTCTGGCCTTTCTCAGGCAGTTTTCCAGCCATTTCTCAGCGCAGTTTTTCTGCCATTTCTCGGCAGTTTTCGGGCCATTTCTCAGTCAGTTTTTCCGGCCATTCTCTTTTTTTGGCCTTTTCAGGCAGTTTTTCCAGCCATTTCTCAGTCAGTTTTTCGGCCTTTTCAGGCAGTTTTCCAGCCATTTCTCAGTCGTTTTCCCGGCCATTTCTCAGTCGTTTTCAGGCCTTTTCAGTCGGTTTTTCCCATTTCTCAGTCAGTTTTCCAGGCCTTTCTCAGGCAGTTTTTCCAGCCATTTCTCAGTCAGTTTTCCAGGCCTTTCTCAGGCAGTTTTTCAGCCATTTCTCAGTCCGTTTTCAGGCCTTTTCAGGCAGTTTTTCCGGCCATTTCTCAGTCAGTTTTTCGGCCATTTCTCAGGCGTTTTTCCGGCCATTTCTCAGCGTTTTCAGGCCTTTTCAGGCAGTTTTCCGCCATTTCTCAGTCGGTTTTCAGGCCTTTTCAGGCAGTTTTCTAGCCATTTCTCAGGCGGTTTTCGGGCCTTTTCAGGCAGTTTTCCAGCCATTTCTCAGTCGTTTTCGGGCCTTTTCAGGCAGTTTTCCAGCCATTTCTCAGGCAGTTTTTCGGGCCATTTCGCAGGCGTTTTTCTAGCCATTTCTCAGGCAGTTTTTCGGGCCATTTCTCAGGCAGTTTTTCTAGCCATTTCTCAGTCATTTTTTGGCCTTTTCAGGCAGTTTTTCCAGCCATTTCTCAGTCGGTTTTTTTCAGGCCTTTTCAGGCAGTTTTCCGCCATTTCTCAGTCGTTTTTCGGGCCTTTCTCAGGCAGTTTTTCTGGCCATTTCTCAGGCGTTTTCTGGCCATTTCTCAGTCAGTTTTTCCGGCCATTTCTCAGCGTTTTCGGCCTTTCTCAGGCAGTTTTCCGGCCATTTCTCAGGCAGTTTTTCCGGCCTTTCTCAGGCAGTTTTTCTAGCCATTTCTCAGGCGGTTTTTCTGGCCATTTCTCAGGCAGTTTTTCCGCCATTTCTCAGGCGGTTTTCAGGCCTTTTCAGGCAGTTTTTCCAGCCATTTCTCAGTCGGTTTTTCGGGCCTTTCTCAGGCGGTTTTTTCCAGCCATTTCTCGGGCAGTTTTCTGGCCTTTTCAGGCGGTTTTCCAGCCATTTCTCAGGCAGTTTTTCGGGCCTTTTCAGGCAGTTTTTCTAGCCATTTCTCAGGTCAGTTTTTCGGGCCTTTTCTGTCGGTTTTTTCCAGCCATTTCTCAGTTTTTCTGGCCTTTTCAGGCGTTTTTCCAGCCATTTCTCAGTCGTTTTTCTGGCCATTCTCAGGCGGTTTTTCCAGCCATTTCTCAGGCAGTTTTTCGGGCCTTTTCAGGCGTTTTTCTAGCCATTTCTCAGTCGGTTTTCCGGCCGTTCTTTTCAGGCAGTTTTCCAGCCATTTCTCAGTCGTTTTTCGGCCCTTTCTCAGGCAGTTTTTCCAGCCATTTCTCAGGCGGTTTTCAGGCCTTTTCAGGCAGTTTTTCCGGCCATTTCTCAGTCGTTTTTGGCCTTTTCAGGCAGTTTTTCCGGCCATTTCTCGTCGGTTTTTTCGGGCCTTTCTCAGGCGTTTTTCTAGCCATTTCTCAGTCGTTTTTCGGGCCATTCTCAGGCATTTTTTCTAGCCATTTCTCAGTCAGTTTCTTCGGCCTTTCTCAGGCAGTTTTTCCGGCCATTTCTCAGTGCGTTTTCTGGCCATTTCTCGGGCGTTTTTCTGGCCATTTCTCAGTCAGTTTTTCCGGCCATTTCTCAGGCAGTTTTCCGGCCATTTCTCAGGCGTTTCGGGCCCTTTCTCGGGCAGTTTTCCCTAGCCATTTCTCAGTCGGTTTTCTGGGCCTTTTCAGGCAGTTTTCCAGCCATTTCTCAGTCGTTTTCGGGCCTTTTCAGGCAGTTTTCTAGCCATTTCTCAGTCAGTTTTCAGGCCTTTTCAGGCAGTTTTTCAGCCATTTCTCAGTCAGTTTTCTGGCCTTTCTCAGGCGGTTTTTCTAGCCATTTCTCAGTCGGTTTTCCGGCCCTTTCTCGGCGGTTTTTCCGGCCATTTCTCAGTCAGTTTTTCGGCCCTTTTCGGGCAGTTTTTCCGCCATTTCTCAGTCGTTTTTCGGGCCTTTTCAGGCAGTTTTTCTAGCCATTTCTCGGGCGTTTTTCGGGCCTTTTCAGGCAGTTTTCCCAGCCATTTCTCAGGCGGTTTTCAGGCCATTCTCAGGCAGTTTTTCTAGCCATTTCTCAGTCAGTTTTCGGGCCTTTCTCAGTCAGTTTTTCCAGCCATTTCTCAGTCGTTTTCCAGGCCTTTTCAGGCAGTTTTTCTGGCCATTTCTCAGGCAGTTTTTCCAGCCATTTCTCGCAGTTTTCTGGCCATTCTCAGGCAGTTTTTCTAGCCATTTCTCAGTCAGTTTTTCGGCCATTTCTCAGGCAGTTTTTTTCCGCCATTTTCCGGTCGTTTTTCAGGCCTTTTCAGGCAGTTTTTCTAGCCATTTCTCAGGCAGTTTTTCTTTCTCAGTTTTCTAGCCATTTCTCAGTCAGTTTTCGGCCCTTTCTCAGGCAGTTTTTCTAGCCATTTCTCAGTCAGTTTTCCAGCCATTTCTCAGTCAGTTTTTCGGCCTTTCTCAGTCAGTTTTCCAGCCATTTCTCAGTCGTTTTTCAGGCCTTTTCAGGCAGTTTTTCTAGCCATTTCTCAGGCGTTTTTTCGGCCCTTTCTCAGGCAGTTTTTCTGGCCATTTCTCAGGCGGTTTTCAGTCAGTTTTTCGGGCCATTTCTCAGTCAGTTTTTCCAGCCATTTCTCATTTTTTTGGCCTTTTCAGTCAGTTTTTCTAGCCATTTCTCAGTCAGTTTTTCTAGCCATTTCTCAGGCAGTTTTTCCAGCCATTTCTCAGTTTTTGGGCCTTTTCAGGCAGTTTTTCTAGCCATTTCTCAGTTTTGGGGCCTTTTCAGTCAGTTTTTCTAGCCATTTCTCAGTCAGTTTTTCGGGCCTTTTCAGGCATTTTTTCTAGCCATTTCTCAGTCAGTTATTCAGGCCTTTCTCAGTCAGTTTTTCTAGCCATTTCTCAGTCAGTTTTCTAGCCATTTCTCAGGCAGTTTTTCGGCCATTTCTCAGTCAGTTTTCCGGCCATTTCTCAGGCAGTTTTCCAGCCTTTCTCAGGCGTTTTTCTGGCCATTTCTCAGGCAGTTTTTCTGGCCATTTCTCAGTCAGTTTTTCCGGCCATTTCTCGTCGGTTTTCTGGCCTTTTCAGGCAGTTTTTCTAGCCATTTCTCAGTCAGTTTTCAGGCCATTTTCAGGCGTTTTTCCAGCCATTTCTCAGGCGTTTTTCGGGCCTTTCTCAGGCGTTTTTCCAGCCATTTCTCAGTCGTGGCCC
>NW_028262865.1:985091-1003756 GCF_049901715.1 Pseudonaja textilis | reverse complement strand
TGGCCCATTTCAGCCAGGAAGAGTTGGAGGTCGCCCGGCTCATCAAAGACATCTTCAGCCTCAAAGCCAAGAAGTACATGATCATCTTGTTCACCCGCAAAGAAGAGCTGGAGGGACGCTCTCTTCACGACCTGCTGTCCTCCAGCGACAACGACGTCAGCTTGAAGCTCCTGCGGTCGCAAATTAAGAGTTGCGGGAACCGGTGCCTGGCTTTTAACAACCGGGCGGTAGGGTCGGAACGCCAGGCTCAGGTGGACGAGCTGATCCGGATGGTGGACGAGCTCGCATGGAAGAACGAGCAGACGCTCCACTCGGACAGGCGAGAACTCGTGTGCGAAGGTCCACTTCTGCGAGCGGAGACCCTTGTTAGGAATGATAGTCCCCTAACAGTTGGGTTGGCAATATATAAAAGGGATAATCACCTAATACTAAATTTGGATGCAGTGTTGATATATATATCTATATATCTATATCTATATCTATATAATCTATCTATATATATATATATTTACTCAATAAATCAATAAATTTACTATGCTTTGGAGCTGTCAGAGTTTGGTTGTTTTCTTTCTTTTTTTTAAGTTTTATTGATTTTAACAACAAACAAAAACACATAAAACATAAAAACATCCTCCTCCTTCATGAATTTACAGACAGTGTATCGGTTGGTTTACCACTTTTTTTTGTGCATCCATTTCGTAGTCTCCATTGTAGTTATCTTACATAATAGCTCATATTATCAATCAACAATTATATAGCCTGATATCATGATTGAACAATCATTTGACTATAATTTTATTAATTCATACTTTAACGAGGTAACTATAATTTACTTAATTTATTTTATAACAAATAATAAAATCTTGCCAAGTCTATCTTAATAAAATTTTATAAACATAGTATCAAAAAAAAAGAAAAAAAAGAAATATATGTTCATTATTTCCTAAGTTTCTAAATATTCTATTATTATATTTTATTATCTAACCATTGATAAAAAAGGTCCCAAACTTCTTAAAATTGTTTATCCTCTTGTTCTCTAATTTCAAATGTCAATTTACTCATTTCAGCACAATCCAATATTTTCTTAATAATTTCTTCCTCTGATGGTATTTTCTCACTCTTCCAATTTTTAGCAAATACAATCCTAGCCGCTGTTAATACATTTACAATCAAATACTTCAAATTTTTATTATATGTATCAGGTAAGATTCCCAATAAAAAAATCTCTGGTTTCAAATCTATGTTTCTTTGTCATTTTTTCCAACCATATGCGAATTCTAGTCCAATATTTTCTAGCGTCCTCACAAGTCCACCACATATGGTAATATGAGCCAGGTATCTGATGACATTTCCAGCACTTTTCAGATTTATTCTTGAACATTCTTGCTATTCTTGTCGGGGAAAATGCCACCTGTAAAACATCTTATACAAATTTTCTTTATATGCTGTTGACATTGTCATTTTACAATTTTGAGACCACAATTTTTGCCATTTCTCTAAATCAATCCCATATCCAAAATTCCTCCCCCAAGCAATCATCGTTTCTTTAACTTGTTCTTCCTCTAGTTTAATTTTCAGCAAATAACTATATAATTTTTTGATCACTTTTTCATCAGTACCTGTCAAAATCCTATCTAAGTCAGTCAATTTATCATAAAATCCCCCCGTTTTAGAATCTTTAAGATACCTTGAGTGTATTTGCGCATATGAGAACCAATTCATCTTTATACCTTGTTCTTCTAGGTTTTGCATCGTTTTAAGTTCACTCTTTTCATCCAATATTTCCCCATATCTAAATGTTTGTTCCTTCTTATATGTTATAGGATAAGAAAAAGCTTCGACAGTTGATCACCAGACTGGGATTTTCGAATAACATTGTCTCTTAATTTTCTCCCAATTCAACCACAGAGACTCCCGTATATAATGTCTTCTAAAATAGCCCTGCAATTTAGTTCCCTTATACCACAGAAAAGCATGCCAGCCCAGTAATAAATCACGTCCTTCTAATGTCCACAATCTAGTCTTTCTTAATGTTATCCATTCTTTGGCCCACATTAAATTTGCAGCTTGGTAATACAACTCCCATATTAGGAAGGCCAAATCCTCCTCTAGTTCTAGCATCTTGTAAAAGTTTAAATTTTATTCTCGCTTT
The DNA here is from genome assembly GCF_049901715.1 of Pseudonaja textilis. NCBI lineage: Eukaryota > Metazoa > Chordata > Lepidosauria > Squamata > Elapidae > Pseudonaja > Pseudonaja textilis. The sequence continues at coordinate 1,001,604 of NW_028262865.1, read as the reverse complement.
CTTACCTTGCCATATATACTTCAACACAATTTTATTTAATTCTTCAAAATAATCTTTGCCAAGCCTAACTGGTATTGTTTGGAACAAATATAAAATTCTGGGTAAAATATTCATCTGGATTGTTGAAATTCTACCTATCAATGACAATTGTAGGTTTTCCCATTTCTTCAGATCAGATGCTATCTGCTGTTTGAGTTTAATATAGTTATTCTCTTTCAATGTGATACATCTTGACATCAAATGTATCCCCAAATATTTAACCTTGTTCGTAACTTGAATTTTCAATAAGTTTGCCAGTTCTACTCTTTGTTTTAATAGCATGTTCTTTGTCAGAATCTTTGTTTTATCTTTATTTATTTTCAAACCAGCCATCTCACCGTACATCTCTACCTTTTCCAATAGTTTTAGAGCTGTCTCTGGAGAATCTTCCAGAATGAAAACCAAGTCATCCGCAAAGGCTTGCAATTTAAATTCCTCCTTCTTGACTTTCCTTTTATATTTTGGTCCTCTCTAATATTTCTATTCAACACTTCCAAAGTCAGTGCAAATAGCAAAGGTGATAATGGGCTTAATGGATAATGCTCATTTATGTGTGTGTGATTTAAACTATCGAACGAAAATGAAAATTAAGGCGGAGACAAAACAAGGGTTTACACCTAGGCAGGGAAAACCAGAAGCGACGAGTACCGAACGGGCAAAAGCCTGGCTCGCAAACAATCCCCTAGAGATGGACTTCGGAGTCCCAGCAGGCGATCCCGTCAAACATGAGTCAGTTGTTGGCGCGGCGGGAGCCGCAAAAAAACTTAACACGATGCTCGGTTGTCTAGAGGACCTCCGAGGTCCCTTTCCCACGCTTTCGTTCGAGGCTTTTCCGTATGGGTCTCCTGCTTTGAGGAGGGGGTTGGGCTAGATGACCTCCCAAGTCCCTTCCAATTGTATGATTCTATCGGGGGCTCCTGCTAGAGCAGGGGGCCCTTTTTGAGCCTTTCATCAGGTCAAAAACAACCCGGAAAATGGCTCGAAAATGGCCTGAAGAACTGCCTGAGAAGGCCTCAAGAGCAGCCCCCAAATGGCCGAAAAAAAGCCTGAAAATGGGCCAAGAATGCCTAAAACGTCCTGAAAACCTGCCTGAAAATGCCCAAAAAACTCCGAGATGTCCTGAAAAACTACCCAAGAAATGGCTGAAAAATGGCTTGCAAATGGCCCCAAAAACGCCCCCCTAAAATGCCCGAAAAATGGCTTGGAGAACTGCCTGAAAAGGCCCAAAAAACTGACTGAGAAATGGCTGGAAAAACTGCCTGAAAAGGCATGAAAAAGTGCCTGAGAAATGCCTGAAAAGGCCCGAAAAACTGACTGAGAAATGGCTAGAAAAACTGAGAAATGGCTAGAAAAACAGCCTGAAAAGGCCCTAAAACTGCCTGAGAAATGCCTGAAAACTGACTGAGAAATGGCTGAAAAACGGCCTGCAAATGGCCCAAAAAACACCCGAAAAATGGCCTGAAAAACTGCCTGAGAAATGGCTAGAAAAACTGCCTGAAAAGGCCTGAATAACAGACTGAGAAATGGCTAGAAAAAATGCCTGAAAAGGCCCGAAAAACTGACTGAGAAATGGCTAGAAAAACTGACTGAGAAATGGCTAGAAAAACTGCCTGAAAAGGCCCCAAAAGTGACTGAGAAATGGCTGAAAAACGGCCTGCAAATGGGCCAAAAAATGCAGCCCAAAATGCCCCCCAAATGGCCCAAAAGTGGACTGAAAAACTGCTTGAGAAATGGCCAAAAACCAGCCTGCAAATGGACCAAAAACCATCCAAAAAATGGCCTGAAAAACTGACTGAGAAATGGCTAGAAAAACGGTCTGAAAAGGCCTGAAAAACTGCCTGAGAAATGGCTGAAAAATGGCCTGCAAATGACTGTGGTGGTCTGGCACTTGAAATGAGACGCAGGGAACTGTCTGAGCAAATGCCAGCCCCGAGAGAACCCAGGTACCAGCTTTTATTGAGAAAGAGAATGCAAGTACAAAATCAAAACAATGACCTCAACAGGATATTACCTCAGGGTGAGAATATACAACTGTGGAAAGTCCCATGAGAACATCCAAGCACGAAAAGTCCCATGGGAATGGCTCGGCTGTGTACTATGACCTTTCACCTACATTCCTGGTCCCTCTAAGCTTTGCAGATCAAAACAGGACGAAACACCCATAGCAAAGGCAATACTGCCCTCACCAGGAGCATTTGTAGATCCCTAGATCTTATGCAAAAACTGTACGAAGGATTTACAGAAAATGATGAATAAGATATATTACCACATTCCCTCCTTTTTTATTTATTCAAAGATAGGGGGTGTTTTAGTGGCATAGTACACAGTTCCCTCGCAACTTGGTCCCGTACGCTGAAAAGCTGAGGTACACATTTGAAATAGATTAGGAATACATTGAATACAGCAACATAACATAATAAGTATAATAACAATTATTACAACTAATTGAAGCAATAAACGTAACCATGAGCTGTCAGGAAGCCAATCCTATAGCAAAGCCCAAAGTGACTTATAGAAGCCATCTTTTCCTGCTTCGTGTTCAGCTATGCGGTCTTCCATATCATGAACAGTTCTTGTAATGTTAGGCTCATAATTATGTATAAAAACACAACAATGTGAATGAATTAAAGCACAAACTCCTCCTTTAGCAGCTAACATTATGTCTAAAGCATAACGATTTTGTAAAGTAACTTGGCAAATTTCAGACACTTCTTCATTTAACATCTTAATATTCTTAACAGTATCATTAAACATAGCAACAGTAAAAAATTTTAAAATATGAATATCTTCATAGTTCATAGCTATTCCCAGAGGTGGGATTGCTGCCCTAGAAATCTGAGTCCACAAATTACCACCCACAGTCAGGCCAGAATCAACTTCTCGATTACGAATACGCATCCCAATTGGTAAACCCTCTAATTTATAGATGACAGGAATTACAAATCCTATAGTACACACTCCAGACCAATCCTTTGGCCATTGTTGATAGGCAGTGTCCCCACATAGCAACCATAACCCATCCGGAAGAGGAAAGTATTTTAAATGCTTATGATAGGTATTGTCGGAGGCTTCACTTTCCCAACTCCACATTAACCACATCCAAGTACAGAGAACGTATGCTCCGTGTTGAATATCCGTTCTGCTTGTAACTGTCTGATTAATGCAACAATCATAGGGACCTTTCAAAGTCCGGGATAACGTAGAAGATATCCGATTTATGCAACTGTTCTGACTAGTATTGCTTTTTACACATTTCATACATCCCCCTTCCAAAGGAATCACCTTCTGACAGAGCGTAGTATTTCCCAGCAAAATAGATTGAGTCCCTACAGGGGGGCAGTAGTAACAAACCGAGGCTTTGGTAGTGAAAGTTACCTTTGTTGTGAATAATGTTTGATTCCACTCTTCAGGGTCCGGGCCCCAGTCAAGCCAATGATTAAAATTATTATAACCTAAATTAGCACTGGTTCGCTCATTCAAAGGAACACCATGTAACAAAACTCCACCTTTCCCAGACCCAGGTACATGCATACAAAGCCAACAATTAGTTACATTTAAACCCTTTGCTGCAATCCGAATGTCCTTGATGTAGGAATTTTCCTTCCATAAATTATCACCAAGGTCTCTAGTTTCTGTGATAATAGCAGCTCTCTGCCTCCGTATTAGAGTCCGTGGAGGCATAAGACAAATGGAAAGAGAGTCTGTGTAAGGTAACTTAGGCAACTCCAATTGACACCAATATTGTCCATAGTCTGAAACAGAAACATTAAACAGGATCAGAGTTGTTGCACAGGCTGAAGATATAATATCCTTATCAGGTCCCGAGTAAAGAATGTCTTGATCCTTATGCCAGGACCAATATGCTGGAAAAATCAAAGGATGCCGCTGTTTGCAGATCAATTTAGTCCGATTCCCCAAAGGAACCTGCTGCATACAAGTTGGCAATCTCAGATAAGCAGTCATCTTTTCCCAGCCTTGACAGCGCCGCGCTTGGACTGCCGGCATCAAGAGAATCAGGAACCACAGGAACGCCATCCTGCTCCTCCGAAACCTCCTTCACTGGCACCTGCGAAGGCGCTTGCGAATGATCAGGCCGAACGCACCGACCAGGAACCCAACGAATTTGACCAAGATGTTCGACTGCTGCATAACCACGTCCCCACGTAATCAGCTCAGCGGGAACCCATGCCGGATCCGGAAGGAATCGCACCAACACTCGAGGCCTCACTGCATCTGTAGAAGGAGAAGAAAAATGCCTGCTGGCCGCACTCGCAGGGGGGTTACCAGACAAATTTAAAAAATTTAAAGTATACAAAGCTAGATTTAAATGATCTTGAATTGCCGGAAGCCCCAGGAGCTTCCCTCCTTTTTTATTTAATTTAGCTAACATGTTCTTGAGCGTGCCATTATAACGCTCCACAATAGCCTGTCCTGTGGAATTGTATGGAATCCCAAATTTATGTTCCACGGACCACTGTTTGCAAAACTGATCAAAGACTGTGCTCCGATAAGCTGCACCATTGTCTGTTTTTAAAGTTTGAGGCGTACCAGCAACTGAAAATGTCTTAATGCAATGATTGATGACATGTTTAACCGCTTCACCTCTTTGAGGAGTAGCCATTAGAAATCCTGAGTAAGTATCCACAGTCACATGTATATACTTCCAGGGTGCAAATGATGGATATTGAGTAACATCCATTTGCCAAATCATTGAAGGTTTCAACCCCCTGGGGTTGACTCCCATAGGGATAGCCGTGCCCTGCTTTGAACAAGTTGGACATTGTTGAATTATGGCAGCAGCTTCTGCAGCAGTAAGCTTAAATTGATGTGCCAACGCTTTAGCATTTTGATGAAAATAACTATGGCTGTCCCATGGCTGGACAGTGAGAACTGAAGTTACAGCACTGTCAGCTTTGGCATTGCCTTGAGATAAAATTCCAGGCAAATTACTATGACTACGAATATGGGCAACAAAACACACATTCACATGCTGCTCCAAACATCCTTGCAACAACAAAAGCAAACGTAGAATATTGGGTGATATTCCAGGAGACAAATAAGAACCTGCTACAAAGGGTAACAAATTATATACATACAAAGAATCCACTATTAGATTAAAATCCTGATTTTGAAAATTTTGAAAAGCCAAAACTACAGCAGCAAGTTCTGCCTGCTGGGCAGACTTCTGCTCTGATGTCACTTTTGTATGCCAAATTCCAGATTTATCTTTCCAAACACAAGCACCAAAAAAAAATTTTTTTTCCTCCATCAGTAAAAACTTTAGGAGCATCTGATATACTGATTTAGGTCACACCCTGTCCCATTGATCTCTTATTTTGCTGACTTTGACCCCCTCCAGGAGCCCGACATTGCGCTTTAAAATGTCCAGGCTTCCCACAATTGAAACAAGTTCCTTTTTTAGCATTTCCTGCCTGCAGAGCCAGAGCTAAAGTCTCCATGTTAAAAGACTGACTCCCAACCTTCCTACATGCATTAATCAAATCTGCGATCTCTCGCTCTCCACTCGCTATAAGTGGATTCAAAATCTTTCTGCAATCTGCATTAGCCTGTTGTACTGCTAACTTCAAAAGCAATTCATTCCGGGCGAATTGATTATCAATTTGTCTTTCAATAGCCACTTTCAATCTGCTAATGAAATTTTCATAGGGTTCATTGTTCCCTTGTTTGATGTTAGTAAAGGTCTTCTCACCACCTTCGCCGTCAGGGAGAGCCCCCATGGCTTGAAAAATTAACTGTGGGAGAAGAACGAACCCCTCCTCAGGCATTCCATCTCTCTGTTGTTCTACTGTTGTAAAATTACCAGCTCCATAAAGCTGATCTGCGGTAACATTTGCTGTTCCCCTCTGAACTGCCAGCTGTCTCCATTTCTGATCTAACACCAAATATTGAGCTGGAGTTAGAATCATATTCAGCAAAGCTCTCCAGTCAGCCGGAATCATTTTATTTCCATAGCCAACTGCTTCTAACAATGCCTGAGCATATGGCGATCTAACACCATATTCTTTTGCTGCTTGCTTAACTTCCTTTAAAATCCTGAGAGGCAAAGGCTTCCATACTCGCTGCGGATTTAATGCAACGTCCACACCAATTTCTACTGGATTAAGTTGAATCTCTACTCCAAATTCCACCAAATCATCTCCTGATAATTCCCCTCTATTTGTTGCTTCTTGAATAGCTGCAGTAACTGCATCTACTTGAACTCTTAAAGGCGAACTCTTATCTTCTGACAAAGTATTTTCAGCGCCTGACAGTCCTCTGGATTTATCTGGAGGTGCTGTCGGCGGCAATAAACGTACCGCATGGTAAGGCGGCAAACCTTCTTCGGGGGGTGCTAGGAGCGGTTGTTCATGAGTAGCTAACGCATCCATAACCACCCTCCAGGTTAACAAAATTGAAGGAGCACGAGGTTCTTCGTGCAAAAATTTCCCTATCTTTTTCCAGGACTCTACTTTAATACTACCTCCCTCTGGATATGACTGAATATGTTTCCAAACATACTGTAATAAGTCCTCAATTTCTTTCTTTCCTACTTCATGTCCTCTACTATGAACTCCAAACTTAAACCTATTCCCAGTGATTCCTCTCAATTCCCTGATGTGCTCTTTCTGAGCCTTTGAGAAATCTCCCCCCATACTCACGAAAAGAATCTATCTCCATCCAGCGAAGAAGATGAGGGCCCAGTCGACGTCCGCGACAATGAGTATAGGATGCAGGAAACGTATAGCCTTTCCAAGCTATCACGTCGGGGTCACCACTTGTGGTGGTCTGGCACTTGAAATGAGACGCAGGGAACCGTCTGAGCAAATGCCAGCCCCGAGAGAACCCAGGTACCAGCTTTTATTGAGAAAGAGAATGCAAGTACAAAATCAAAACAATGACCTCAACGGGATATTACCTCAGGGTGAGAATATACAACTGTGGAAAGTCCCATGAGAACATCCAAGCACGAAAAGTCCCATGGGAATGGCTCGGCTGTGTACTATGACCTTTCACCTACATTCCTGGTCCCTCTAAGCTTTGCAGATCAAAACAGGATGAAACACCCATAGGAAAGGCAATACTGCCCTCACCAGGAGCATTTGTAGATCCCTAGATCTTATGCAAAAACTGTACGAAGGATTTACAGAAAATGATGAATAAGATATATTACCACAAATGATCCCAAAAACGCACCCCAAAAAATGCCCCAAAAATGGCCAGAAGAACTGCCTGAAAAGGCCCAAAAAATGCCTGGAAAATGGCCCCCCAAAATGCCAGAAAACACCAGAAAAACTGCCTGAGAAATGGCTGGAAAAACTGCCTGAGAAATGGCTGGAAAAACTGCCTGAAAAGGCCCAAAAAACTGCCTGAGAAATGCCTGAAAAATGGCCTGAGGAACTGCCTGGAAAGGCCCGAAAAACTGACAGAAATGGGTAGAAAAACTGACTGAGAAATGGCTAGAAAAACTGACTGAGAAATGGCTGGAAAAACTGCCTGAAAAGGCCTGAAAAACCACCCGAAAAATGGCCTGAGAAATGGCTGGAAAAACTGACTGAAAAGGCCGGAAAAACTGCCTGGGAAATGGCTGAAAAACAGACTGCAAATGAGCCAAAAAAACACCTCTCAAAACTCAAGAAAAATACCCGAAAAATGGGTGTCCTGGAAACCACTTGGTTAAAAATAAAAGCCCAACTGAGTCATGGCTTTTTCTGTTTCTCCTCTTATCTTTTCAAAGCAGCCTTCTCTCCTTCCCTCCATCGATCATCTCTCTCTCTCTCTCTCTCTCTCCTCCCTCTCATCCATCCATCCATTTTCTACCACTGCCCGTCACAGCCAATGAATCCAGGCGGCTGAACAATTCAGAGAAGCGATTCCTTCTCAAGAGGAAACCTTTGCAAACAGGGAAACCGGGTTGCAATCAGTCTTGATCCTCCTTTGAGCTGCCTAAATCTCCTGATTTTCCTGCCAGTGGATCGATCTCTCTGTCTATCATCTATCTATCTATCTATCTATCTATCTATCTATCTATCTATCTATCTATCTATCTATCTATCCATCCACCCACCCACCCATCTACCTACCTATCCATCCATCCACCCATCTATCTACCTACCTACCTATCCATCCATCCATCCATCCACCCACCCATCTATCTACCTACCTACCTATCCATCCATCCATCCATCCATCCATCCATCCATCCATCCATCCATCCATCTATCTATCAATCTATCCTTCTATCTATCTATCTATCTATCTATCTATCTATCTATCTATCTATCTATCTATCTATCTATCTATCTATCCATCCATTCACCCACCCACCCACCCACCCACCCACCTATCCATCCATCCATCCATGCATCCATCCACCCATCCATCTACCTACCTATCCATCCATCCATCCATCCATCCATCCATCCATCCATCCATCTATCTATCTATCTAGGGAGGAAGGAAAATAGGGAGGAAAGAAGGAGGGAAGGAAATAAGGGAGGAAGGAGGGAGGGGAGGAAATAAAAGCGAACAACCCAAAAGGAGGAAGTCTCCTCCTCCCCAGCCCATTCTACAGACCCCCTCCACTCCAAAGGGTTCCTGGAGGTCAGCTAGCCCAACCCACCCGCCCACCCCCGTCCTCTGCCCTCCCCCCCAACCCCTCCCACCCCCGAATTCCCTTTCGGACTGCCCAAACTTCGCTCTCCTCCCCCCTCTTGAGGCCAGGAATGGGGGGGGGGGCTTTTGTCCAGACAATGGGGGGAGGGGGATCGTTGTGGGCGGAAGTGAAGCCCCCTCCCTCCCTCCCACTTTGGAGAAACTTTTCCTCCCCCACCCTCCTCCTCCTCCTCCCCCCTTTGCCCGAGGGAGGGGGGAGGGGGGACTAAGGAGGGACGGAGGGAGGGAGAGAGAGCAACCTGACTGCCTCCTTCGGGGATGGGAGGGGGGGAGGACTCTCCGAGACCTCCGCTGCTTCTCTTGAGGGGCCACCAGAGCTCCGCCAGTCAGTCCTCCGTCTCCTCCTCCATCTCTCCCCGCCCGGATCCCCGCGCAGAACTGAAGTTGGGAGCGCCCAAAGGGGAGGAGGGGAGGAGGGGGAGGACTCCCAGCATCCCAGCTCCTCCCCCCATTTGGCTGCTTTCTCTTTCTCCCCCTTCTTCCTCTCTTTCTCTCTCTTTCTCTCTCTCTCTCTCTCTCCCTCACACTCTTTCTCACTCCCTTTCTCTCCCCCTTCCTCTCTCTCTTTCTCTCCCGTTCTCGTCATCTAGTCCAACCCTCTGCCCGAGCAGGAGAGCCTGACAGAATCAGAATGGGAAGGGACCTCGGAGGTCATCTAGTCCGACCCCCTGCCCGAGGCGGAGACCCTGAGGGAATAAAAGAGTGGGAAGGGATCTTTGGAGGTCAAATAGTCCGACCTTCCCCCATTTACCCCTCCCCCCCACGGAGAACTCCCCCACCCCGACTCCGACGGGGGGGAGAGGGGGAAGGGGGTGGGGCGAGCAGGCGGGGGGGCGGGGCGTTTCCCCGTCGGGACTTTCCGGACATCGCAGCCCCGAGAAGCTTCGTCGCTCCGTCTTTGGGCCCGAGAGAGACTCCGGTGAGGGGGTTGGGGGAAGGGGGTCTCAGCCGGCCTGGGGAGGGGGAGATGGAGGGAGAGGTCGTGGGGGCGGAGGGAAGGAGCCGATCGGCGGAAATTTCTTCTACCCCTTCCTCTTTCTTTCTTTCTTTCTTTTTCTTTCTTTCCTCTCTTTCTTTCTTTCTTTCTATCTATCTATCTATCTTTCGTCTACCTTCCTTTCTTTCCTTCTTCTACCTTCCTTTCTCTTTTCTTTCTTTCTGTCTGTCTGTCTGTCTGTCTGTCTTTCTTTCTTTCTATCTTTCCACCTATCTTACCATCTTTCTATCTATCTATCTATTTATCTATCTATCTTCTACCTTCCTTTCTTTCCTTCTTCTACCTTTCTTATTCTTGCTTTCTCTTTCTATCTATCTATCTATCTATCTATCTATCTTCTACCATCCTTTCTTTCCTTCTTCTACCCCCCTTTCTCTTTCTTTGTTTCTTTCTTTCTTTCTTTCTTTTTTCTTTCTTTCTTTCCTTTTCTTTCTTTCCTTTCTCTCTTTCTTTCTTTCCTTTCTTTCTTTCTTTCATTCATTCTTTCTTTTTTCTTTCTTTCTTTCTATCTATCGTCTACCTTCCTTTTTCCTTCTTCTACCTTCCTTTCTCTTTCTTTCTTTCTTTCTTTCTTTCTTTCTTTCTTTCTTTCTTTCTTTCCATCTATCTATCCATCTATCTACCTTCAACCTTCCTTTTCCTATCTTTCTTTCTTTCATTCTTTCTTTTTCTTTCCATATATCTATCTATATCTATATCTATCTATCTGTCTTCTACCTTCCTTTCTTTCTTTTCATCTTTGTTCTACCTTCCTTCCTTCCTTTCTTTCTTTCCTTCTTTCTTTCCATCTTTCCATCTATCTATCTATCTTCTACCTTCCTTTCTTTCCTTCTTCTACCTTCCTTTCTCTTCTTTCTTTCCTTCCTTCCTTCCTTCCTTCCTTCCTTCCTTCCTTCCATCCATCTATCTATCTTTCTTCTACCTTCCTTTTTCCTTCTTCTAGGTGTGGGTGGGGGGAGGAAAGGCGCCCGATCGGACGCAAAGCGGGACAAGGAGGGTCCGCAGCCCCTTTCCAGAGGTGAAGGGGGACTTTGTTGGGTATAACAATGATACACCAACTAAGTTTGGGTGAATAAATATATAAACCAAGGTTTGGGTGTTTGTAACTTATAGCTTTAAGCACCAAACTGCTTGTAATTAACTAATTAAGGGTGCGGTTACAAACGGCAATAAAAGGCAGTAATGGAAAAGAAAGAAAGAAAGAAAAGAAAGATAAGAGAGAAGGAAGGTGAAGGCGAAGGAAGGAAAAAGGAAGGTAGACGATAGATGAAGGTAGAACAGATGAAAGAAAGAAAGAAAGAAAGAAAGAATGAATGAAGAAAGAAGAAGAAGAAACAGATAATTGAATTAGATAGATGAAGAAGAAAGAAAGAAAAGAAAGAAGAAATAGGAAGGTAGAAAGAAGAAATTGGGCGATAGATGAGAGAAGAGAAAGAGAAAAAGAAAGAAAGAAAGGAAGAGAAAGGAAAGAAAGAAAGGAAAGAAAGAAAGAAAAAGAAAAGTAACAAACAAAAGAAGAGAAAGGGGGGGTAGAAGATAGAAGAAAGGATGGTAGAAGATAGATAGATAGATAGATAGATATAGATAGATAGATAGATATAGTAAGATAGATAGAGGTAGGTAGATAGATAGATAGATAGATAGATAGAGAAAGCAAGAATAAGAAAGGTAGAAGAAGGAAAGAAAGGAAGGTAGAAGATAGATAGATAAATAGATAGATAGATAGAAAGATGTTAAGATAGATGGAAAGATAGAAAGAAAGACAGACAGACAGACAGACAGAAAGAAAGAAAGAAAAGAGAAAGGAAGGTAGAAGAAGGAAAGAAAGGAAGGTAGCGAAGAAGATAGATAGATAGATAGAAAGAAAGAAAGAAAGAAAGAGAGGAAAGAAAGAAAAAGAAAGAAAGAAAGAAAGAAAGAAGGAAGGGGTAGAAGAAATTTCCGCTGATCGGCTCCTTCCCTCCCCACCCACGACCTCTCCCTCCATCTCCCCCTCCCCAGGCCGGCTGAGACCCCCTTCCCCCAACCCCCGCCCTCTCACGGAGTCTCTCGGGCCCAAAGACGGAGCTGAAGAAGCTTCTCGGGGCTGCGATGTCCATAAAACTCCCGATGGGGAAACGCCCCCCCGCCTGCTCGCCCTGCCCCCTTCCCCCTCCCTCCCCTCCACCCATCAGAGGCGGGCGGGAGAGTTCTCCCGAGGGTGGGGGAGGGGAAAATGGGGGAAGGTCGGACTATTTGACCTCCAAAGATCCCTTCCCACTCTTTTATTCCCTCAGGGTCTCCGCCCTGGGCAGGGGGTCGGACTAGATGACCTCCGAGGTCCCTTCCCATTCTGATTCTGTCAGGCTCGCCTGCTCGGGCAGGGGTCGGACTAGATGGCGAGCGGAGAGAAAGAGAGAGAGGAAGGGGAGAGAAAGGGAGTGAGAAAGAGTGTGAGGAGAGAGAGAGAGAAAGAGAGAGAAAGAGAGGAAGAAGGGGAGAAAGAGAAAGTAGCCAAATGGGGGAGGAGCTGGGATGCTGGGAGTCCTCCCCCCTCCTCCCCCCTCCCCCTTTGGGCACTCCCAACTTCAGTTCTGCGCGGGGATCCGGGCGGGGAGAGATGGAGGAGGAGACGGAGGACCGACTGGTGGAGCTCTGGTGGCCCCTCAAGAGAATCAGCGGGGTCGAGGAGAGTCCTCCCCCTCCCATCCCCGAAGGAGGCAGTCAGGTTGCTCTCTCTCCCTCCCTCCCTCCTAAGTCCCTCCTCCCCCCTCCGCAGGCAAAGGGGAGAAGAAGAAGAAGAAGGGGAGGGGCTGCAAGTTTCTCCAAAGTTGGAGGGAGGGAGGGGCTTCACTTCTGCCCCCAACGATCCCCCTCCCCATTGTCCGGACAAACCCCCCATTCCTGGCCTCAAGAGGGGAGGAGAGCAAAGTTTGGGCAGTCAGAAAGGGAATTAGGGTGGGGTGGGGTGGGGGAGGGCAGAGAGGAGGGGGCAGGTGGGTTGGGCTATTGACCTCCAGAGACCCTTTGGGTGGAGGGGTCTGTAGAATGGGCTGGGGAGGAGGAGACTTCCTCCTTTTGGGTTGTTCGCTTTTATTTCCTTCCCTTCTTCCTTCCTCCCTTCCTCTTCCTCCCCTCCCTCCTCCCCTCCCTTATTTCCATCCCTCATTCTTTCCTCCCTATTTTCCTTCCTCCCTATCTACCTAGATAGATAGATAGATAGATAGATAGATAGATAGATAGATAGATAGATAGATAGATCCAGTGGCAGGAAAATCAGGAGATTTAGGCAGCTCAAAGGAGGATCAAGACTGATTGCAACCCGGTTTCCCTGTTTGCAAAGGTTTCCTCTTGAGAAGGAATTGCTTCTCTGAATTGTTCAGCCGCCTGGATTCATTGGCTGTGACGGGCAGCCGTAGAAAATGGATGGATGGGATGAGAGGAGGAGAGAGAGAGAGAGAGAGAGAGATGATAGATGGAGGGAGGGAGGAAAGGCTGCTTTGAAAAGATAAGAGGAGAAACAGAAAAAGCCGTGACTCAGTTGGGCTTTTATTTTTAACCAAGTGGTTTCCAGGACACCCATTTTTCGGGTATTTTTCTGGAGTTTTGAGAGGTGGTTTTTGGCTCATTTGCAGTCTGTTTTTCAGCCATTTCCCAGGCAGTTTTTCCGGCCTTTTCAGTCAGTTTTCCAGCCATTTCTCAGGCAGTTTTGGGGCCTTTTCAGGCAGTTTTTCTAGCCATTTCTCAGGCAATTTTTCGGGTGGTTTTTCAGGCCTTTTCAGGCAGTTTTACAGCCATTTCTCAGTCAGTTTTTCTAGCCATTTCTCAGTCAGTTTTTCTACCCATTTCTGTCAGTTTTTCGGGCCTTTCCAGGCAGTTCTTCAGGCCATTTTTCAGGCATTTCTCAGGCAGTTTTTCGGGCCTTTTCAGGCAGTTTTCCAGCCATTTCTCAGGCAGTTTTTGGGCCTTTTCAGGCAGTTTTCCAGCCATTTCTCAGGCAGTTTTTCCAGCCATATCTCAGTCAGTTTTTCTGGTGTTTTCTGGCATTTTGGGGGCCATTTTCCAGGCATTTTTGGGCCTTTTCAGGCAGTTCTTCTGGCCATTTTTGGGGCATTTTTGGGGTGCGTTTTTTGGGGCCATTTGCAGGCCATTTTTCAGCCATTTCTCAGTCAGTTTTTCGGGCCTTTTCAGGCAGTTTTTCTAGCCATTTCTCAGTCAGTTTTTCAGGCCATTTTTCCAGCCTTTTCAGGCAGTTTTTCAAGCCATTTTTCAGCCATTTCTCAGTCAGTTGTTCGGGCCTTTTCAGGCAGTTTTTCTAGCCATTTCTCAGGCAGTTTTTCGGGCCATTTTTCGGGTGTTTTTTGGGCCATTTGCAAGCTGGTTTTTGGGCATTATTTCTCAGGCAGTTTTATTGGCCGCTTTTGGGCCATTTGGGGGCATTTTGGGGTGCTTTTTTTGGCCATTTGCAGGCCGTTTTTCAGCCATTTCTGTCAGTTTTCAGGCATTTCTCAGGCAGTTTTTCGGTCCTTTTCAGGCAGTTTTTCTAGCCATTTCTCAGTCAGTTTTTCCAGCCATTTCTCAGTCAGTTTGGGGGCCTTTTCAGGCAGTTTTTCTAGCCATTTCTCAGTCAGTTTGGGGGCCTTTTCAGGCAGTTTTTCTAGCCATTTCTCAGTCAGTTTTTTGGGCCTTTTCAGGCAGTTTTTCCAGCTATTTCTCAGTTTTTTGGGCCTTTTCAGGCAGTTTTTCCAGCCATTTCTCAGTCAGTTTTTTGGGCCTTTTCAGGCAGTTTTTCTAGCCATTTCTCAGGCAGTTTTTCTAGCCATTTCTCAGGCAGTTTTTCTAGCCATTTCTCAGTCAGTTTTTCTAGCCATTTCTCAGGCGGTTTTTCAGGCCATTTCTCAGGCGGTTTTTCAGGCCGCTTTTGGGCCATTTGGGCATTTTGGGGTGCTTTTTTGCCCCATTTGCAGGCCGTTTTCAGCCATTTCTCAGTCAGTTTTCAGGCATTTCTCAGACTGTTTTTCGGCCATTTGGGGGCTGTTCTTGAGGCCTTCTCAGGCAGTTCTTCAGGCCATTTTCGAGCCATTTTCCGGGTTGTTTTTGACCTGATAAAAGGCTCCAGGCCCTGCTCCAGCAGGACCCCCTGACAGAATCATACAGTTGGAAGGGACTTGGGAGGTCCTCTAGTCCAACCCCCCCCTCAAGCAGGAGACCCATATGGAAAAGCGTCGAACGAAAGCGTGGGAAAGGGACCTCGGAGGTTCTCTAGACAACCGAGCATCGTATTAAGTTTTGTTGCGGCTCCCGCCACGCCAACAACTGACTCATGTTTACGGGATCGCCCGCTGGGACTCCGAAGTCCATCTCTCGGGGTTTGTTTGCGAGCCAGAGCTTTTTTGCCCCTTCGGTGCTCAAGTCGCTTTTGGTTTTCCCGCCTAGGTGTAAACCCTTGTTTTGTCTCCGCCTTAATTTTCATTTTCCTTCAATAGTTTAAATCACACACACATAAATCAGCATTATCCATTAAGCCCATTATCACCTTTGCTATTTGTACTGACTTTGGAAGTGTTGAATAGAAATATTAGAGAGGACCAAAATATAAAAGGAATGAAAGTCAAGAAGGAGGAATTTAAATTGCAAGCCTTTGCGGATGACTTGGATTTCATTCTGGAAGATTCTCCAGAGACAGCTCTAAAACTATTGGAAAAGGTAGAGACGTACGGTGAGATGGCTGGTTTGAAAATAAATAAAGATAAAACAAAGATTCTGACAAAGAACATGCTATTAAAACAAAGAGTAGAACTGGCAGACTTATTGAAAATTCAAGTTATGAACAAGGTTAAATATTCGGGGATACGTTTGACGTCAAGATGTACTACGTTGAAAGAGAATAACTATATTAAACTCAAACAGCAGATAGCATCTGATCTGCAGAAATGGGAAAACCTACAATTGTCATTGATAGAGAGGATTTCAACAATCCAGATGAATATTTTATCCAGAATTTTATATTTGTTCCAAACAATACCAATTAGGCTTGGCAAAGATTATTTTGAAGAATTAAATAAAATTGTATTGAAGTATATATGGCAAGGTAAGAAAGCGAGAATAAAATTTAAACTTTCACAAGATGCTAGAACTAGAGGAGGATTTGGCCTTCCTAATATGGGAGTTGTATTACCAAGCTGCAAATTTAATGTGGGCCAAAGAATGGATAACATTAAGAAAGACTAGATTGTTGACATTAGAAGGATGTGATTTATTACTGGGCTGAATAAGGAACTAAATCGCAGGGCTATTTTAGAAGGCACTATTCTTTATGGTTGAATTGGGAGAAATTATCAACCCAGTCTGGTTATCAACTATCAAAGAAGCTTTTTCTTATCCTATAACATATAAGAAGGAACAAACAGTTAGATATGGGGAAATATTGGATGAAAAGAGTGAACTTAAAACGATGCAAAACCTAGAAGAACAAGGTATAAAGTTGAATTGGTTTTCATATGCGCAAATACACTCAAGGTATCTTAAAGATTCTAAAACGGGGGGGTTTTTATGATAAATTGACTGACAGATAGGATTTTGACAGGTACTGATGAAAAAGTGATCAAAAAATTATATAGTTATTTGCTGGAAATTAAACTAGAGGAAGAACAAGTTAAAGAAACGATGATTGCTTGGGGGAGGAATTTTGGATATGGGATTGATTTAGAGAAATGGCAAAAATTGTGGTCTCAAAATTATAAAATGACAATGTCAACAGCATATAAAGAAAATTTGTATAAGATGTTTTACAGGTGGCATTTCCCCCCCCCGACAAGAATAGCA
>NW_028262865.1:948988-984991 GCF_049901715.1 Pseudonaja textilis | reverse complement strand
ACCCTCCAGCGATGGAGCTCCCACAACTTCTGGTGGCGAGCAGTTCCACGGGCCAAGGGTCCTCCCTGTGGGGATGTTTCCTCTTCATTGCAGGCTGCTTCTCTCCTGGATCAGTTTCCATCCGTTGCTTCTGGTCCTGCCTTCTGGTCACACCCACCCACTCCCACACACACACACACACACACTCTCTCTCTCTCTCACACACACACACACCCCTCTTCTTTGGAGCAGCCCCTGAGATATTCGTTTTGCTTGCAGTTCTTTCATGACCCAACTAGGTAACATCATCGGGGCCGGAAGGGAGTCGGGTTTGTAAAAGGAGGAGGAGGAAGAAGAAGAAGGGGAGGAAGAGGAATGATAAATAGATAGATGGATGGATACAAACAGAGATGGATAGATGACAGAAAGAGGATAGACAGATAGATAGATAGATAGAAATACATAAAGATATATAAATAGATAGATGATATATAGATAATGATAGATGGACAGAGATAGATAAATAAATGGATAGAAATGAGAGATAAAGAGATAGGTGGATGGATGGATGGACGGATGGACGGATGGATGGACAGACAGATATAGATAGATAGATAGATAGATAGATAGATAGATAGATAGATAGATAGATAGAAGAGGTATAGAGAGAGATGGATATAGATAGATAGATAGATAGATAGATAGATAGATAGATAGATAGATAGATATAGATAAGTAGAGAGATATAGATAGATAGATAGATAGATAGATAGATAGATAGATAGATAGATAGAAAGAAATACATAAAGATAGATAAATAGATGATATAAATATAGATAATGATAGATGGACAGAGATAGATAAATAAATGGATAGAAATGAGAGATAAAGAGATAGGTGGATGGATGGACGGACAGATATATAGATGGAGATAGACAGATAGAAAGATAGACAGATAGATAGATGATAGAGATGAAGATAGATGGATAGAGATATAGTGTTAGCTAGATACAGAGATGGATGGATGGATAGAGATTAGAGATAAAGATAAGTGGATGGATGCATAGATATTGTTATATAGATAGCTAAATAGATGGAGAAAGAGAGAGAGAGAGAGAGACAGACAGAGAGACAGAGATAAATATAGAGTTATAGAGATAAAGATGGATGATGGATAGAGATAGAGATAGATATAGTGTTAGCTCACTAGCTAGAGAAAGATAAATGGACAGAGAGAAAGAGAGAGAGAGACAAAGGTGGATAGATAGATATAGACATACATACATACATACATAACACATGAAGTAAGTAACTCCACCATTTCAGGGAATAACATAACTGCCCAGCCGATGGTTTAAATGTCGTTTTATTTCCAAGAAGTAGATTCCAGAGGAAAAACATTATCTCAGGGGGGCAAACAAGATTCTAATCTCCACCCCCCCAAAAACCCCTTTCCATCTTTTTCATCTGGAGATTTTTGCTTCTCCTCGAAACAGACCCCACAAAAAGGACCTCATCAACAGCGTGGTACAACTCGACAAAACTTGGGGCTCGGAAGTTCGAAAGACGGGCTAGCAGTCTCTCAACTTCTCTCCTCTTGGGTGGGATTCTCCCGGTTCGGATGCGAACCGCTCACTCCAGCGATCAGCGAGCGAGCCGGTTCGCTCCGACGAGCAAGTGGGCTAGCTCTTTCCTGGGCTTTGATTGCGTCTTTCATGAGAGCCCAGCGGACTCTCGTGTGCGGAGCGGAGCACCCGCTCCCCCGAAACCGGGTTGTCTCGCCGGTTGAATTGCACTGCAGGCTCGCCCTGTCCCGGAGGGAGAGGGAGGAGAGGGCGAACCAAGTTGCACGAGCGACAGGGCCCGTCGCGCCAGCAGCTTCGACTCACACGAGGGGACGGGGCCCGGTAGGTGCACCCCTGCGAGTCCATGCCGTTCGACTTGTCCACCGGCGGAGTCAAGCAGCACGCGCGTGTTTCCGCCGGGCTAGCGCTCGGGGCAAATCAAGCGCTCCCCCTGTTTGAAGGGGACCCGCTAGAGTGGCTGGGCTCTTCTGTGACCTCGGCCGGGAAGAGGGGGAGTCGTCCCTCGCCACACCCACCACCCGTGGGGAACCACGCCCAATTGTGGCGGAGATGACTCCCAACACCGCCTCGCCAGCCGGATGTCCCCCGCTGCACTTTGGCCATTGCCTACGGACAGAGGCCCGAGCAAATCTCACCGCCCGGATAGCTGCTCCCCCCCCCCCGTGGCAGCTGGCTTGCCATGCAGGGGAGACGGCAATACACCGCGTGCACACGGATCTACGTGTATTCCCCCCCGGCGGCCATTGCCGGGGATGGGGGGAGAAGCGACCATCCGAAAAGGAGAGGAAGGAACTCCCGAAAACAATCCATCCGTCAACTCGGAAAGCATTCTTGGCCTGCTCTTGAGTGGCCATAAGAAGGAGGGGCGGAGAGGGAGACGGGACGGAGCAGTTTGATTGCCACCCCCAGAAGCTCCTTCCACCCATCCCGTCCTCCAGACTGAGTCCCAGGTGACCAAGAGCCGGACGGAGAGGCGTGTTTCCTACTGCCCCGGGAAAAGTCCTTCGGTTGGAGAAGGTGATTTATGACCTGTGATCTCTTCTGATTCATGGAGGAGCAGAGAAGCGGCGCCCAGACTTGGCGGGAGGAGGGGGTGGGGCCGGGGTGGAGGAAGGAAGGAAGGAAGGAAGGAAGGAAGGAAGGAAGGAAGGAAAGAAAGGAAAAAGAAGAAAGAGAAAGAAAAAGGGGGGAGTAAAAAGGAAGGAAGGAACAGAAGGAAGGAAGGAAACGCAGGTGGGTGGAGAGGAAGGAAGGAAGGAAGAAAAGGAGGGAGGGTGGGAAAGAA
The DNA here is from genome assembly GCF_049901715.1 of Pseudonaja textilis. Lineage (NCBI taxonomy): Eukaryota > Metazoa > Chordata > Lepidosauria > Squamata > Elapidae > Pseudonaja > Pseudonaja textilis. Next base: position 982,141 of record NW_028262865.1, on the reverse strand, counting down.
GGAAGAAGGAAAGTGGCAGTAAAAAGGAAGGAAGGAAAGAAACTAAGAGGCAAAAGACAGAAATAAGGAGAAAGAAAGAAAAGGGGGAGTAAAAAGGAAGGAAGGAAAGAAGGAAGGAATGGAAGGAAGGAAGGAAGGAAGGAAGGAAAGGCAAAAGAAAGAAAAAGAAGAAAGAGAAAGAAAAGGGGAGTTAAAAAGGAAGGAAGAAAAGAAGGAAGGAAGGAATAGAAGGAAGGAAGGAAGGAACAAGGAAGGAACAAAAAGAGGGAGGGTGGGAAAGAAGGAAAGTGGGAGTAAAAAGGAAGAAAGGAAAGAAACTAAGAAAGGCAAAAGAAAGAAACAAGGAAGAAAGAAGAGGGAGTAAAAAGGAAGGAAGGAAAGAAACTAAGAAAGAAAAAGAAAGGCAAAAGAAAGAAATGAGAAAGAAAGAAAAGGGAGTAAAAAGGAAGGAAGGAAAGAAGGAACAGAAGGAAGGAATGGTGGGTGGGTGGAAAGGAAGGAAGGAAGAAGAAGGAAGGAACAAAAGGGAGGGAGGGGAAGAAGGAAGAAGGACAGTGGGCGTAAAAAGGAAGGAAGGAAGGGAAGAAAGAAACCCCCCAAAAAGGAAAAAAAGGAGAAAAAGAAAGGGGAGTAAAAAGGAAGGCAAGAAAGAAGGGAGGAAAAGAGGGTGGACGGGAAGGAAGGAAGGAAGGAAGAAGGGAGGGAAGGTCATAGGCTGGCAGGAAATTACAGAGGGCCGAGCCGACCCCCCTTGGGGAAAGGGCTCCTAATAAATCATTGGATTTCTTTCGATACTTGGCTGGAGGCTCATGAATTCATTCGGGCATCCGTCGGAACCCTGGACATTCTCTCAAAATTTAACCTTGAATTCCTTGATCCGCTTCAATGGTTTGGACAACAGGTTTGATTTCTTGGAACCTTCCGGGATGACATACGGCTCCCCTTGATTCTCCTTGGTGATCTCCTCCACCATCTTCATCAGCTTGTCGACCTGCTCCTCCCACTCGCCTCCCTCGGCCTTGTTGTTGAACCCGCATAAGCGACAGTTACACTTCTTCATCAGCTTACACAGGTGTTTGTTCTTGGCCTCGCCGACATACATCTCCAGGTCGTCCCCTCCCAGGTCCTCCTTGCAGGTGAACAGGATGATGGTCCGGGAGGCGGACTTGTCCCCGAAGAGTTTCCGGACCTGCTTGGCGGCGGCCGCGTCTTCGGCGGTGAAGCGCCCCACCTGGGTGACCAAAATGAAGGCGTGGAGACCGGTGCGGCACATCTGACGGCAGCTTTCAAGTTGCTTTTCCAGGGAGGTCTCCGTCTTTTCGGCGTCGAACAGAGTGGGCGTGTCGAGGACGGAAATCGTCTTCCCCTTCCAAGTTCCCTGCGCCCTTTGACACTCGGTGGTGGTCTTGGCCGCCAAGAGGGACTCGAACACTGGTCGGCCAAGGATGGTGTTGCCCGTCGCACTCTTCCCGCCGCCAGACTTTCCGACCAGGATGAGCCGGAGTTGGGCATCGTCCCCTGGGAGTTTGAAAAGACAGAGAGACGGCGTTAGGGCGGAGTGTAGTTACACCGCTGGAATGGAATTGAGGGCATGGATTCAACGGGAGAGAGAGAGAGAGATGATAGATAGATAGATAGATTATAGATAGATATGCAGCTATAGATAAGTAGATAGATAGATAGATAGATAGATAGATAGATAGATAGATAGATAGATAGATAGATAGATAGATAGATAGATAGAGATAGATATAGACAAGTAAATGGATGGATGGATGGATGGATGGATGGATGGATGGATAGAGAGAGAGAGATAGAGATAGAGATGGATAGCTACAGATATAGATAAGTAAGTAGATAGATTAGATAGATAGATAGACAGACAGATAGATATAGATAAATAGATAAAGACAGATAGCTGATATAGATAGATAAAGATAGATGGATAGAGAGAGATACATAGATACAGTGTTAGCTAGATAGACAGATAGATAAATAGATGGATAGAGGTTAGAGAGAGAGAGAGAGAGATAAAGAGATGGATGGATGGATGGACGGACAGATATAGAGATGGATAGAGATATAGATAATACATAGATACATAGACACACAGACAGACATAGATAAATAGATAGATGGAGACAGAGATTGATCGAGATAAATAGATAAAGATAGATAGATGATAGAGATAGATAGATAGAAAGATAGATGGATAGAGATAGATGTGTTAGCTAGTTAAACAGAGATAGATGGATAGAGATGAGAGAGATAGAGATAAAGAGACAGATGGATGGATGGATGGATAGATTTATAGATAGATATAGACAAACAGATGGAGATAGAGATTGATAGAGATAGATAGATAGAGATAAAGATAGATAAATGCTGTTTTTATTTTTCGGGACCTTCCGGGATGACATACGGCTCCCCTTGATTCTCCTTGGTGATCTCCTCCACCATCCTCATCAGCTTGTCGACCTGCTCCTCCCGCTCGCCTCCCTCGGCCTTGTTGTTGAATCTGCACAAGCGACGGTTGCACTTCTCCATCAGCTTACACAGGTGTTTGTTCTTGGCCTCGCCGACGTACGTCTCCAGGTCGTCCCCTCCCAGATCCTCCTAGCAGGTGAACAGGATGATGGTCTGGGAGGCGGACTTGTCCCCGAAGAGTTTCCAGACCTGCTTGGCAGCGGCCGCGTCTTCGGCGGTGAAGTGCCCCACCTGGGTGACCAAAATGAAGGCGTGGAGACCGGTGCGGCACATCTGACGGCAGCTTTCGAGCTGCTTTTCCAGGGAGGTCTCCGTCTTTTCGGCGTCGAACAGAGCGGGCGTGTCGAGGACGGAAATCGTCTTCCCCTTCCAAGTTCCCTGCGCCCTTTGACACTTGACGGTGGTGGTCTTGGCCGCCAAGAGGGACTCGAACGCCGGTCGGCCGAGGATGGTTTTGCCTGTCGCACTCTTCCCGCCGCCAGACTTTCCGACCAGGATGAGCCGGAGTTCGGGATTGTCCCCTGGGAGTTTGAAAAGACAGAGACGGCGTTAGGGCGGAGTGTAGTTACACCGCTGGATGGAATTGAGGGCATGGATTCAACGGGTGGAGAGAGAGAGATGATAGATAGATAGATAGATAGATAGATAGATAGATAGATAGATAGATGTATAGATAGAGATGGATAGAGATAAATAGGTAGGTAGGTAGGTAGTGTGGCGGTCTGGCACTTGAAATGAGATGCAGGGAAACGTCTGAGCAAATGCCAGCCCCGAGCGAACTCAGGCAGCAGTATTTATTTAAGGAAAGAAATCGAAAGTACAGAATTGAAAACAATGACCTCAACAGGATGAGAACATACACCTGCGGAAAGTCCCATGAGAACATACAGGCATGGAAAGTCCCATGGGAACGTCTCTGCTGTGTACCTTGAACCTTCACCTATTTTCCTGTTCCTTCTAAGCCCGCAGATCATAACAGGATGAAGCACTCATTGCAAAGGCACTCCTGCCCCCACCAGGAATGCCTGCGCATCCCTAGATCTATGTGAAATGACTGTACAAAGGACTTACAGAAAATGATTAATAAAATATATTACCACAGGTAGGTAGGTAGGTAGGTAGAGACAGACTGACAGACAGATAGAGGTACAGAGATAGAGATGGAAATAGATAGATAGATAGATAGATAGATGTATAGATAGAGATGGATAGAGATAAATAGGTAGGTAGGTAGGTAGGTAGGTAGGTAGACAGACTGACAGACAGATAGAGGTACAGAGATAGAGATGGAAATAGATAGATAGATAGATAGATAGATAGATAGATAGATAGATAGATAGATGTAGGTGGATAGATGATATTGATGATTGATGATAGACAAGGATAGATGGTAGATGTAGATAGATATATAAATAGATGGATAGATGGATTGATACAGATGATGGATGGATGGATGGATAGAAAGAGGATAGATAGATAGATAGATAGATGTTGTGATTGGAAGGATCGGTCCTGTTGGGAGTTTTGACTCTGATGACTGTTAGATCGTGGATTGACGTCAGAACCAGGAAACGTTAATCTGAAGGGCAAGCCAGTTAATTAGCATGTTGCCTTAATGGGTATAAAAGGACACAGCTGAGCTGGTGCCTTTTGCCAGGAACAAAATGACTATTTTGAATGAGGACGTTACTGCAAAGAGCTCTCTGTTTGTTTGAATTTTGAAGGGGAGTCCTAACAGTTTCTGCCAGCTGTTATCTTGTTATTTCCTTCAGTTTGATTTGATTGTGAAACGGCTGCTTTGTGTTTGTTCGTTTGAATTTCCAAGAGGAGACATAACAGATAGATAGATAGATAGATAGATAGATAGATAGATAGATAGATAGATAGATAGAAGAATTAACCAGTGGAACAGCTTGCCACTAGAATTTGTGGCTCTCCCATCTCTTTTTAGAAGAGACCGGAGAGGCACTTGGTCTGAAATGGTATTGGGTCTTCTGCTTTGGGCAGGGGGCTGGGCTAGATGACCTCCGCGGTCCCCCTCCCTCATTTTGTCCTCCCGCTCGAGCCAGGGGTCGGGGTGTCAGGCTAGAAGGCCTCCGAGGTTCCTTTCCAGGATTCTAGGATTCGGTGGGGGGGTGTCTCGTGCTCAAGCAGGGGGTCAGACTAGATGACCTCCGAGGTCCCCTCCCGTTCCAAGTCCTGCTTCAACAGCCACTCCCCCGAGGCCAAGCGTCCCCCTGTGGTGCCCCTCACCGTCTTCCTTGGCTTCGGCCCCTCGCTGGTCCTCCATGGGCCCCTGAAAGGGAAGCAAGGAGCAGGTCAGAGAGGAAGCAGGGCAGCCATTTTGTCTGGAACGGTCGGCCATCTTAGATACCCCAAGAGCCACACCGGTCCTAACCGGAAGCCCCGCCCTATCCCCATTCCATTCTGGAGCTGACCGGAAGTCCAGGTCCTCCACCATAGAGTCTCCTCCTAGCCCGGCATCCTTTTTGTTGTCTTCTGCCGTCTAGAAGGCTGGTTTCTTCCCCCCACACCATAGAGTCTCCTGCATGGAGAGGAGGAAAGAAGGAAAGGAAAGGAAAGGAAAGGAAAGGAAAGGAAAGGAAAGGAAAGGAAAGGAAAGGGGGAAAGAAGGAAAGGAAAGGAAAGGAAAGAAGGAAAGAAAAGGAAAGGAAAGAAGGAAACGAAAGGAGGAAAGAAGGAAAGGAAAGGAAAGGAAAGGAAAGGAAAGGAAAGGAAAGGAAAGGAAAGGAAAGGAAAGGAAAGGAAAGGAAAGGAAAGGAGGAAAGAAGGAAAGGAAAGGAAAGGAAAGGAAAGGAAAGGAAAGGAAAGGAAAGGAAAGGAAAGGAAAGGAAAGGAAAGGGGGAAAGAAGGAAAGGAAAGGAAAGAAGGAAAGAAAAGGAAAGGAAAGAAGGAAACGAAAGGAGGAAAGAAGGAAAGGAAAGGAAAGGAAAGGAAAGGGGAAAGAAGGAAAGGAAAGGAAATGAAATGAAAGGAAAGGAAAGGAAAGAAGGAAAGGAAAGGGGGAAAGAAGGAAAGGAAAGGAAAGGAAAGGGGGAAAGAAGGAAATGAAAGGAGGTGTGGTGGACAGACAATTGAAAAATGGGAGACGCAGGGAAGACGTCTGAGCAATTGCCAGCCCCGAGAGCACTCGGGTAGCAGTATTTATTAAGAAAATGCAAATACAAAATCAAAACAATGACTTCAACATTAGCTCAGCAGCATTATCTAGCTAGGCCTCAGCGAAGGTGATAAAGTTCCCGTGAGAATATCCAGGCACCAAAGGTCTCATGGGAATGGCTCGGCTAGGTACTGTGAACTCCCACGCACATTCCTGGTCTCTGAGCTTTGCAGACCATAACAGGATCAAACTCTCATCATAAAGACACTACTGCCCTCATGAGGAGCGTTTGTAAAGTTCCCTTGAGAATATCCAGGCACCAAAGGTCTCATGGGAATGGCTCGGCTAGGGTACTGTGAACTCCCACGCACATTCCTGGTCTCTGAGCTTTGCAGACCATAACAGGATCAAACTCTCATCATAAAGACACTACTGCCCTCATGAGGAGCGTTTGTGATACCCCCAGATCTTACAAAGCTGTACAAGAACTTGCAGAATATGATGGATATATTACCACAGGAGGAAAAAAGGAATGGAAACAAAAGGAAAGGAAAGGAAAGCAGGAAAGGAAAGGAGGAAAGAAGGAAAGGAAAGGAGGAAAGGAAAGGAGGAAAGAAGGAAAGGAAAGGAAAGAAGGAAAGGAAAGGAGGAAGGGAAGAAGGAAGGAGGGAGAGAGGGAGGGGAGGAAGGAAGGGAGGAAGGAAAGAAAAAGGGAGGGCAAAGCGAACAACCCCAAAGGAGGAAGTCTCCTCCTCCCCAGCCCATTCTATAGACCCCCCCAGTCCAAAGGGACCTTGGAGGTCAGCTAGCCAAACTCCCCCTGCCCAGCCCCTCCCCCCTCCCACCGGTCAAGCGTCCTATAGACCCCTGGCAGAATCAGAGCATCACAGAGTTTGAAAGGGTCCCTAGAGGTCAGCTAGCCCGCCCCCTCCTCTGCCCTCCCCAACCCCACCCCAATTCCTTTCGGACTGCCCAAACTCCGCTCTCCTCCCACCTCTTGAGGCCAGGAATGGGGGGCTTTTGTCCGCACAATGGGGGAGGGGATAGTTGGGGGCGGAAGTGAAGCCCCTCCCTCCCTCCAACTTTGGAGAGACTTTGCAGCCCCTCCCCTTCTTTTTCTTCTTCCTCCCACCCCCACCCCCATGGGAAGGGAGGGAGGGAATTTGGGGAGGGGAGGAGGGCTGGGCAGTCCCGTTAGAGGAGCCTCCCCCCACCCTCCTCCCCCCTTTGCCTGCGGGGAGGGGGACTTAGGAGGGAGGGAGAGAGAGAGCAACCTGAGTTCCTCCTTCGGGGATGGGAGGGGGAGGACTCTCCGCGACCCCGCTGCTTCTCTTGAGGGGCCACCAGAGCTCCGCCAGTCGCTCCTCCGTCTCTCCCCGCCTGAATCGCCACGCAGAACTGAAGTTGGGAGCGCCCAAAGGGAGGGAGGGGGAGGAGGGGGAGGAGACTCCCAGCGTCCCAGCTCTTCCCCCTGTTTTGACTACTTTCTCTTTCTCTTCCTCTTCCTCTCCCTCCCTCCTCAGTCTCTTTCTCACTCCCTTTCTCTCTCTTACTCTGTTTCTCTCCCTCACTCCCTTTCTCTCTTTCTCTGTCTTTCTCTCTCTCCCCCTCATACTCTTTCTCACTCCCTTTCTCTCTCTTACTCTGTTTCTCTCACTCACTCTTTCTCTCTCTCTCCCCTTTCTCTCCCTCACTCTTTCTCTCCCTTCCTCTTTCTCTCCTATTCTTTCACTCTGTCTTTCTCTCTCTCTCTCCCTCACACTCTCTTTCTCACTCCCTTTCTCTCCCCCTTCCTCTTTCTCTCCCATTCTTTCTCTCTCTCTCTCCCTCACTCTCTTTATCACTCCCTTTCTCTCTCCCTTCCTCTTTCTCTCCCATTCTTTCTCTCTCTGTCTTTCTCTCTCTCTCCCTCACACTCTCTCCCATTCTCTTTCTCTCTCCCTCACACATTTTCTCACTCCCTTTCTCTCCCCTTCCTCTTTCTCCCCATCCTCTCTCTCTCTGTCTTTCTCTCTCTCTCTCCCTCACTCTCTTTCTCCCCCTTCCTCTTTCTCTCCCATTCTTTCTCTCTCTGTCTTTCTCTCTCTCTCCTCACACTCTTTCTCACTCCCTTTCTCTCCCCCTTCCTCTCTCCCATTCTCTTTCTCTCTCCCTCACACACTTTCTCATTCCCTTTCTCTCCCCCTTCCTCTCTCTTTCTCTCCCATCCTTTCTCTCTCTGTCTTTCTCTCTCTCTCTCCCTCACACTCTTTCTCACTCCCTTTCTCTCCCCCTTCCTCTCTTTCTCTCCCATTCTTTTTCTCTCTGTGTCTGTCTGTCTGTCTGTCTGTCTGTCTGTCTGTCTGTCTGTCTGTCTCTATCTATCTATCTATCTATCTATCTATCTATCTATCTATCTATCTATCTATCTATCTATTGTGGTAATATATCTTATTCATCATATTCTGTAAGTCTTTCGTATAGCTAATGCATAGATCTAGGGATTTTACAAACACTCCTCATGGGGGCAGTATTGCCTTTATGATGGGAGTTTGGTCCTGTTTGGGTCTGCAAAGCTTAGAGAGACCAGGTATATCGGTGAAAGTTCATAGTACATAGCCAAGCCATTCCCGTGGGACTTTCCGTGTTTAGATATTCTCATGGGACTTTTCGCAGCCCTGCTGAGGCCCTGCTGAGGTAATGCTGCTGAGGTAATGTTGAGGTCATTGTTTTGATTTTGTACTTGCATTTGCTTTCTCAATAAAAGCTGGTACCTGGGTTCTCTCAGGGCTGGCATTTGCTCAGACGGTTCCCTGCGTCTCATTTCAAGTGCCAGACCACCACAATCTATCTATCTATCTATCTATCTATCTATCTATCTATCTATCTATCTATCTATCTATCACTTATCTTCCTGCCTATCTTCTATCATTTCTCTTTCTCTCTCTCCCTCACTCCCTTTCTCTCTCTCACTCCCTTTCTCTCCCTTCCTCTCCCTCACACTCTCTCTCTCTCCTTCATACTCTCTTTTTCACTCCCTTTCTCTCTTTCTCTCCCACTCTCTTTCTCACTCCCTCTCCCCCTCTTTCTCTCTCTCTGTCTTTCTCTCTCATCCTTTCTCTGTCTCTTTCCCTTTCTCTCTCTTTCCCTTTCTGTCTCTTTCTTTCTCTCTCTCCCTCACTCTTTCTCTCCCTCTCTTTCTCTCCCTCACAAACTTTCTCTTTCCCTTTCTCTCTCTTTCTTTCTGTCCCCCTTTCTCTCTCTCTCTCTCCCTTTCTGTCTCTTTCTTTCACTCTCTGTCCCTTACTCTCACCCTCTCTTTCTCTCCCTCACATTCTTTCTTTCTCTTTCTCTCTCCCCCTTTCTCTCTCTCTCCCTCAAACTCTTTCTCACTCCCTTTCCCTCCCAATTTCGCTGTTTCTGTTTCTTTCCCTCACACTCTCTCCCTTTCTCTCTCCCCTTCTTTCTCTCTCTTTCTCTCCCTCACACTTTCTTTCTCTTTTTCTCTCCCCCTTTCTCCCTCTTACTCTGTCTCCCTCACACTTTCTCTCTTTCTCTCCCTAAGTTTCTCTTTCTCTTCCTTACATTTTCTCTCTTTCTCTCCCTCACTTTCTCTCCCCCTTTCTCCCTCTTTCTCTCCCTCACTCTTTCTCTCGTTCTCTCTCCCCTTCTTTCTCTCCCTCACACTTTCTCTTTCTCTCCCTCACACACTTTCTTTTTCTCTCCATTGCACTCTTTCTCTCTCTCGTTCTCCCTCTCTCCCACTTTCTTTCTGTCGCTTACACTTTCTCTCCCTCCCTCCCTTCCCCCACTCTCTCCCCCCCACTTCCGAGGAGACCCCTCCCCAAACACGAGGTGGGTCAGAATCCCGACCCAAAAGAGGCTTGGGAGGCCGTGGGGGGGGGGGAATTGTCCGACTAGAGGACCTCCAAGGCCCCCTTCCGGCTCCGTCTCTTCCAACAGGGCGATGCTGTCAGGGTCTCCTGCTGGAGCAGGGGGTTGGACTAGAGGACCTCTGAGGGCCCCCTTCCAACTCTTCCGTCCTTCTGTCATCCCGCTCCCTGCCTGGGTTTCCTTCGGAGGAAAGTGAGCCAAGGGAGGCCAAGATCAGAAAAAGAAGAGAAGGAAGGAGAAGAGAGTCGCAAGGGGACCTCAGAGATCATCTAGTCCAACCCCCCCCGCTAAACACCGTCTTCCCCTCCCGTCACGGCTTCCAACGAACAAAGCTCCGGGTTTGGTTGGATGGCCAGAGGGCGTAAATCCCGTCCGGCTTGGTCCCCTTTTCCCAGCTACTCCCAGGAGTAAAACGCAACGCTACTACTCCGCCAGCCACTTCTTCCAGCCTGGCCTCTCTGCGCCTGCGCGAACTGGAAGCGGCACGGGAGGGGGGGTGGCGAAAGCGGGAAATCACGTGACTGGGGGAAGCGGCGTTCCCCCCATTTTCTTTCCTCTTTTCCTGCCAGGCGAGCCTCGCCCTCCGTCCCGGCCGCCCGAGGTCATCTAGTCTGACCCCCCTTTGCTCTGACAGAATAATAATTGGAAGGGATCTCAGAGGTCTAATAGTTTGACCCCCTGCCCGAGCAGGAGACCCTGAAAGAATAATTAGTGGGAAGGGACCTTTGGAGGTCGTCTAGTCTGACCCCCCTGCCCAAGCCAGAGATCCTTTCAGAAGAACAAGAGTTGGAAGGGAGCCTCGGAGGTCATCTAGTCCGACCCGTGCCCTAGCAGGAGAGCTTTTTTCTTTCTTTCTTTCTTTCTTTCTTTCTTTCTTTCTTTCTTTCTTTCTTTCTTTCTTTCCTTCCTTCCTTCCTTCCTTCTTTCCTTCCTTCCTTCCTTCTTTCTTTCTTTTTCTTTTCTTTTTCTTTCTTTCTTTTCTTCCTTCTTTCTTTCCTTCTTTCTTTCCTTATTTTTCTTTCTTTGTTTTTCTTTTTCCTTCTTTCTTTCTTTTTCCTTCTTTTTTCTTTCTTTCTTTCCTTCTTTCTCTTTCTTTTTCTTTCTTCCTTTCCTTCCTTCTCTTTCTTTCTTTCTTTCTTTTTCCATCTTTCCTTCTTCTTCTTTCTTTCTTTCTTTCTTTCTCTTTCTTTCTTTCTTTTTTTTCTTTTTCTTTCTTTCCTTCTTTCTTTCTTTCTTTCTTTTTCTTACTTTCTTTCTTTTTTTCTTTTTCTTTCTTTCTCTTTCTTTCTTTTTCTTTCTTTCTTTGTTACTTTCTTCTTTCTTTGTTTCTTTTCTTCTTTCTCTTTCTTTCTTTTTCTTTCTCTTTCTTTCTTTCTCTTTTTCTTTCTTTCTTTCTTTCTTCTTTCTTTCTTTTTCTTCTTTCTCTTTCCTTCTTTCTCTTTCCTTCTTTCTTTTTCTTTTCCTTTTTCTTTCCTTTCTATCCTTTCTTTCTCTTTCCTTTCTTTCTTTCCTTCCTTCCTTCTTCCCTTCTTTCTTTCTCTTTGTCTTTCTTTTTCTTTCTTTCTCTCTTTCTTTCTCTTTCTTTCTTTCCTTCTTTCTTTTTCTTTTCTTTCTTTCTCTCTTTCTTTTTCCTTTCTTTCTTTCTTTTCTTTTTCCTTCCTTCCTTTGTTCTTCCCTTTTCTGTTTTTCTTTCTCTCTTTCTTTTTTTCTTTCTTTCTTTCTTCTTTCTTTTTCCTTTCTTTCTTTTTCTTTCTTTCTCTTTTTCTTTCTTTCTTTCTTTCTTTCTTTCCTTCCTTCCTTCCTTCGTTCTTCCCTTTCTCTTTCTTTCTTTCTTTGTCTTTCTTTTTCTTTCATACTTTCTTTCTCTTTCTTTTTCTTTCTTTCTTCTTTCTTTCTTTCTTTCTTTCTTTCTTTCTTTCTTTCTTTCTTTCTTCTTTCTTTCTTTTTCTTTTTCTTTCTCTTTCTCTTTTCTTTCTTTTTCTTTCTTTCCTTTCCTTTCCCTTCCTTTCTTTTTTCTTTCTTCTTTCTTTCTTAGCCGTGGGCTAATTGCCACCCGTGGACAGCCTCCTCGGCCATACACGCCCAGTTCCACTCACACGAGCCTAATTGGGGGAGATCGTGAGCGCACTCGCACGAGCCTCATGCGCTTCCCGCCTCCCACAAAATCGCCTCTTTTTTTCCCCCCTCTCCCTGCTCCGGACCGCCAACCCAGAGAGGTCAGAGACCTTTGCCCTACCTCATATCCACCTCATATCTCGTCTCATCCCCTTATCCAACCTCATATCCTCCTCGTACCTTACCGATCTTTTCGTATCTCATATCCACCTCGTATCTTCTTTTACTTTAGCTTCTCTTATCCGAATCTTATTTGATCTTATCATTTCCAAAGTGGTTTAGGAAGGAAAAGCCGCCACCGAGAGTGAATCTTATTTGATCTTATCATTTCCAAAGTGGTTTAGGAAGGAAAAGCCGCCACCACAGAGTGAGCCACGCAGGGTGTGCAGCTGTGATGGGGAAAAAGCGTGCAAGCCCCTGCGCACACCCTCGGTCACGCCGAGCGGCAGGTGCTTCCACACACTGGTTGCACGCATGCTGGTCCCTCACGCAGAACTATCCCACATTCCTTCCCTCCACCAGTCCATCAAGTTGGTGAACGGCGGTACGGTCCCGCCTCCTGAAGAAAAGACGGAGGAAGACCTTCAAAAAGATATACCTGCTTCTCTCACCGGCGTCCAGGAAAGGGTGACGAAGAGCCCCGGCTGACACGCCCCCCCCCGAGTGACGCACATCATTCCCCGGGAGAATGGACAAGACTCCCTCAATATAAGAAAAAGAACAAGACAAGGATGCCCACTGCCGCCTTTGCTCTTTGCGTTCCCTTTGGAAAGCTGAAACGGAAAAAAGGAGAGACGACAAGAGTATAAAAGGGATGAAAATTAAAAGGAAGCATTTAAGCTGCAAGCCTTCGTGGATGACTTGGCTTTTATTTTAGAAGACCCTTTAGAAAGAGCACCCAAATTACTGGAAAAGATAGAGGCCTGGGCGAGGTGGGTGGTTTGAAAATAAACAAAGATAAGGCAAAGATCTTGACAAAGAATATGCTATCAAGACAAAAGGAAGAATTGGCAGACCTATTGAAAATTCACATTACAAATAAGATCAAGTATTTGGGGATACATTTGACAGCAAGATGTAGTACATTAAAGGAGAATAATTATATCAAACTCAAACAGCAGATAGCGCTAGATTTGGCGAAATGGGAAAATCTACAACTGTCATTCATAGGGAGAATATCAACAATCAAGATGAATATATTACCCGGAATTTTACCTTTGTTTCAAACAATACCAATCCAGCTTGGGAAAGGACTACTTTGAAGATTTCAATAAAATGGTGTTGAAATATATATATATATATATGGCAAAGTAAGAAAGCGAGAATAAAGTTAAAACTTTTGCAAGATGCTAAAATTAGAGGAGGATTTGGTTTGCCTCATTGGGAGTTGTACTACCAAGCTACAAACTTGATGTGGGTCAAGCAATGGATAACATTAAGAAACACTAGATTGTTGACATTACAAGGACATGACTTGTGGTTGGGGTGGCTGTGGTGGTCTGGCACTTGAAATGAGATGCAGGGAACCGTCTGAGCAAATGCCAGCCCTGAGAGAACCCAGGTACCAGCTTTTATTGAAAGAAATTGCAAGTACAAAATCAAAACAATGACCTCAACATTACCTCAGCAGGGCCTCAGCAGGGTGATAATATACTGCGGAAAGTCCCGTGAGAATATCTAAGCACGAAAGGTCCCATGGGAATGGCTCGGCTGGGTACTATGACCTTTCACCGATATACCTGGTCCGTCTAAGCTTCGCAGATCAAAACAGGACCAAACACCCATCATAAAGGCAATACTGCCCCCATGAGGAGTGTTTGTAAATCCCCAGATCTTATGCAAAACTGTACGAAGGACTTTACAGAATATGATGTGTGACTATTTTACATTGGTTCTGTCTTGTATTTTTCCATAAAAAGAAATCTTGCTGGAAGGCACGTATTCAGCTCAGCAGGGAAGCACTGACAGGGAGGAAGTTAAATAAAAGAATAACCCCAGACAATAATGTGTATTCCAAGGAGATATGCCTGTCTATAACAGTTACAAAATAACAGCTATAGAGTATATGACTCATGTCACGTAAACTGGTCTAAAAAGATTAACATTGCATCTCTTTACCTTTCTGTAAATTTCCTCTCTGACCCCCTCCCTTGAATTAGCACAATAAAAGAGGACAGCAAAAAGCCTGGGGGGGAAGAAGGAGGAGAAAGGAGAAGAAATGAGCAGGAGAAGCAGAGAGGCCTGGATTTTTTCCATCTGTTCCAGGGCAGCCAGGGAATCCCATCTCCCCCAGGCTCAAAGTGCTGCCTCATTTTGAAGATTTCTTGTGTTTTGTGTGTTTTATTTCTTGTGCTTGCTTGGCAGTCACTCTTTTGTGAGTCTTGCCTGGCCTCACCCTTGCGAGGGTCCCACTGTCTCGCCCTTGCGAGGGCTACATTAAATCTCACCCTGGAGAGGGTTATTTTCTGAGAGGAATTCAGCAATCAACCAGAAAGGCGAAACAACAGACCGGTCGCTCAACGCGACAATGATGAATTACCACATTCCCTCCTTTTTTATTTATTCAAAGATAGGGGGTGTTTTAGTGGCATAATACACAGTTCCCTCGCGACTTGGTCTCGTACGTTGAAAAGCTGAGGTACACATTTGAAATAGATTAGGAATACATTGAATACAGCAACATAACATAATAAGTATAATAACAATTATTACAACTAATTGAAGCAATAAACGTAACCATGAGCTGTCAGGAAGCCAATCCCATAGCAAAGCCCAAAGTGACTTATTGAAGCCATCTTTTCCTGCTTCGTGTTCAGCTATGCAGTCTTCCATATCATGAACAGTTCTTGTAATGTTAGGCTCATAATTATGTATAAAAACACAACAATGTGAATGAATTAAGGCACAAACTCCTCCTTTAGCAGCTAGCATTATGTCTAAAGCATAACGATTTTGTAAAGTAACTTGGCGAATTTCAGACACTTCTTCATTTAACATCTTAATGCTCTTAACAGTATCATTAAACATAGCAACAGTAAAATTATTTAAAATATGCAGATCCCGATAATTCAGAGCCACCCCCAAAGGTGGTAATGCCGCCCTGGAAAGTTGAGTTAACCACCACCCTCCTGTGGTGAGACCCGAATCCACCTTTCCCAGACCCAGGTACATGCATACAAAGCCAACAATTAGTTACATTTAAACTCTTTGCTGCAATCCGAACGTCCTTGATGTAGGAATTTTCCTTCCATAAATTATCTCCAAGGTCTCTAGTTTCTGAGATAATAGCAGCTCTCCGCCTCCGTATTAGAGTCCGTGGAGGCATAAGACGAATGGAAAGAGAGTCTGCATAAGGTAACTTAGGTAACTCCAATTGACACCAATATTGTCCATAGTCTGAAACAGAAACATTAAACAGGATCAAAGTTGTTGCACAGGCTGAAGATATAATATCCTTATCAGGTCCCGAGTAAAGAATGTCTTGATCCTTATGCCAGGACCAATTTGCTGGAAAAATCAAAGGATGCCGCTGTTTGCAGATTAATTTAGTCCGATTCCCCAAAGGAACCTGCTGCATACAAGTTGGCAATCTCAGATAAGCAGTCATCTTTTCCCAGCCTTCACAGCGCCGCGCCTGGATTGCCGGCATCAAGAGAATCAGGAACCACAGGTACGGAATCAGGAACCACAGGAACGCCATCCTGCTCCTCCGAAACCTCCTTCACTGGCACCTGCAAAGGCGCTTGCGAATGATCAGGCCGAACACATCGACCAGGAACCCAACGAATTTGACCAAGATGTTCTACTGCTGCATAACCACGTCCCCACGTAATCAGCTCAGCGGGAACCCATGCCGGATCCGGAAGGAACCGCACCAACACTCGAGGCCTCACTGCATCTGTAGAAGGAGAAGAAAAATGCCTGCTGGCCGCACTCGCAGGGGGGTTACCAGACAAATTTCAAAAATTTAAAGTATACAAAGCAAGATTTAAATGATCTTGAATTGCCGGAAGCCCCAGGAGCTTCCCTCCTTTTTTATTTAATTTAGCTAACATGTTCTTGAGCGTGCCATTATAACGCTCCACAATAGCTTGTCCTGTGGAATTGTATGGAATCCCAAATTTATGTTCCACGGACCACTGTTTGCAAAAACTGATCAAAGACTGTGCTCCGATAAGCCGCACCATTGTCTGTTTTTAAAGTTTGAGGCGTACCAGCAACTGAAAATGTCTTAATGCAATGATTGATGACATGTTTAACCGCTTCACCTCTTTGAGGAGTAGCCATTAGAAATCCTGAATAAGTATCCACAGTCACATGTATATACTTCCAGGGTGCAAATGATGGATATTGAGTAACATCCATTTGCCAAATCATTGAAGGTTTCAACCCCCTGGGATTGACTCCCAATAGGAATAGCCGTGCCCTGTTTTGAACAAGTTGGACATTGTTGAATTATGGCAGCAGCTTCTGCAGCAGTAAGCTTAAATTGATGTGCCAACGCTTTAGCATTTTGATGAAAATAACTATGGCTGTCCCATGGCTGAACAGTGAGAACTGAAGTTACAGCACTGTCAGCTTTGGCATTGCCTTGTGATAAAATTCAAGGCAAATTACTATGACTACGAATATGGGCAACAAAACACACATTCACACGCTGCTCCAAACATCCTTGCAACAACAAAAGCAAACGTAGAATATTGGGTGATATTCCAGGAGACAAATAAGAACCTGCTACAAAGGGTAACAAATTATATACATACAAAGAATCCACTATTAGATTAAAATCCTGATTTTGAAAATTTTGAAAAGCCAAAACTACAGCAGCAAGTTCTGCCTGCTGGGCAGACTTCTGCTCTGATGTCACTTTTGTATGCCAAATTCCAGATTTATCTTTCCAAACACAAGCACCAAAAAAAAAATTTTTTTCCTCCATCAGTAAAAACTTTAGGAGCATCTGATATACTGATTACTGATTTAGGTCACACCCTGTCCCATTGATCTCTCATTTTGCTGACTTTGACCCCCTCCAGGAGCCCGACATTGCGCTTTAAAATGTCCAGGCTTCCCACAATTGAAACAAGTTCCCTTTTTAGCATTTCCTGCCTGCAGAGCCAGAGCTAAAGTCTCCATGTTAAAAGTCTGACTCCCTACCTTTCTACATGCGTTAATTAAATCGGCGATTTCTCGCTCTCCACTCGCTATAAGTGGATTCAGGATCTTTTTGCAATCTGCATTAGCCTGTTCTACTGCTAACTTCAAAAGCAATTCATTCCGGGCGAATTGATTGTCAATTTGCCTTTCAATAGCCACTTTCAATCTGCTAATGAAATTTTCATAGGGTTCATTGTTCCCTTGTTTGATGTTAGTAAAGGTCTTCTTGCCACCTTCGCCGTCAGGGAGAGCCCGTATGGCTTGGAAAATTAACTGTGGGAGAAGAACGAACCCCTCCTCAGGCATTCCATCTCTCTGTTGTTCTACTGTTGTAAAATTACCAGCTCCATAAAGCTGATCTGCGGTAACATTTGCTGTTCCCCTCTGAACTGCCAGCTGTCTCCATTTCTGATCTAACACCAAAAATTGAGCTGGAGTTAGAATCATATTCAATAGAGCTTTCCAGTCAGCTGGAATCATTTTATTTCCATAACCAACTGCTTCTAACAATGCCTGAGCATATGGCGATCTAACACCATACTCTTTTGCTGCTTGCTTAACTTCCTTTAAAATCTTGAGAGGTAAAGGCTTCCACACGCGCTGCGGATTTAAAGCAACGTCCACGCCAATTTCTACTGGATTAAGTTGAATCTCCACTCCAAATTCCACCAAATCATCTCCTGATAATTCCCCTCTATTTGTTGCTTCTTGAATAGCTGCAGTAACTGCATCTACTTGAACTCTTAAAGGCAAACTCTTATCTTCTGACAAAGTATTTTCAGTGCCTGACAGTCCTCTGGATTTATCTGGAGGTGCTGTCGGCGGCAATAAACGTACCGCATGGTAAGGCGGCAAACCTTCTTCGGGGGGTGCTAGGAGCGGTTGCTCATGAGTAGCTAACGCATCCATAACCACCCTCCAGGTTAACAAAATTGAAGAAGGGGCACGAGGTTCCTCGTGCAAAAATTTCCCTATCTTTTTCCAGGACTCTACTTTAATACTACCTCCCTCTGGATATGACTGAATATGTTTCCAAACATACTGTAATAAGTCCTCAATTTCTTTCTTTCCTACGATATGTCCTCTACTATGAACTCCAAACTTAAACCTATTCCCAGTGATTTCTCTCAATTCCCTAATGTGCTCTTTCTGAGCCTTCGAGAAATCTCCCCCCATACTCACGAAAAGAATCTATCTCTGTCCAGCGAAGAAGATGAGGGCCCAGTCGACGTCCGCGACGATGAGTATAGGATGCAGGAAACGTATAGCCTCTCCAAGCTATCACGTCGGAACGTATAGCTCTTCCAAACTATCACGTCGGGGTCACCACTTGTGGTGGTCTGGCACTTGAAATGAGACGCAGGGAACCGTCTGAGCAAATGCCAGCCCTGAGAGAACCCAGGTACCAGCTTTTATTGAAAGAAATTGCAAGTACAAAATCAAAACAATGACCTCAACATTACCTCAGCAGGGCCTCAGCAGGGTGATAATATACTGTGGAAAGTCCCGTGAGAATATCTAAGCACGAAAGGTCCCATGGGAATGGCTCGGCTGGGTCCTATGACCTTTCACCGATATACCTGGTCCGTCTAAGCTTCGCAGATCAAAACAGGACCAAACACCCATCATAAAGGCAATACTGCCCCCATGAGGAGTGTTTGTAAATCCCCAGATCTTATGCAAAACTGTACGAAGGACTTTACAGAATATGATGAATTACCACAGGTGGCACGCTTTTTTATGGTATAAAGGAACCGAAACACAGGGCTATTTTAGAAGACATCATATACGGGAGTCTCTGTGGTTAAACTGGGAGAAGATTAAAGGACAA
This sequence comes from Pseudonaja textilis, assembly GCF_049901715.1. Lineage (NCBI taxonomy): Eukaryota > Metazoa > Chordata > Lepidosauria > Squamata > Elapidae > Pseudonaja > Pseudonaja textilis. The sequence goes on along the minus strand of NW_028262865.1, from coordinate 963,560 downwards.
TGTTATTTGAAAATTCCAGTCTGGCTATCGACTATTGAAGCATTTTCCTATCCTATAATATACAAGAAGGAACAAACAGTTAGATATGGGGAAATATTGAATGAAAAGGGGAACTTAAATCAATGCAAAAACTAGAGGAACAAGGCATAAAGATGAATTGGTTTTCATATGCGCAAATACATTCAAGGTATGATGAAGATTTTAAAACAGAAGGATTTTATGATAAATCGACTGATTTAGATAAGATTTTGACAGGTACTGATGAAAAGGTGATTAAAAAATTGTATGGATATCTATTAGAAACCAAACTAGAAGAAGAACAAGTTCAAGAAACTATGATTGCTTGGGGGAAGAATTTTGGAGATGGGGTCGATTTAGAGAAACGGCAAAAACTGTGGTTTCAAAATTATAAAATGACAATGTCAACAGCATTTAAAGAAAATCTGTATAAGATGTTTTACAGGTGGCATTTTCCCCCCTGACAAGAAGAGCAAGAATGTTCAAGAATAAATCTGAAAAATGTTGGAAATGTCATCAGACACCTGGCTCATATTACCATATGTGGTGGACTTGTGCGGATGCTAGAAAATACTGGACTAAAATCCACACGTGGTTGGAAAAAATGACCAAAAAAAAAAAAACCCATATAGATTTGAAACCAGAGATATTTTTATTGGGAATTTTACCTGATACATACAGTAAAGATTTGAAATATTTGATTGTAATTGTATTCACAGCGGCCAGGATTGTATTTGCTAAAAACTGGAAAAATGAGAAAACACCATCGCAGGAAGAAACCATTAAGAAAATATTGGAATGTGCTGAAATGAGCAGATTGACATTTGAAATTAGAGAACAAGAGGATAAACAATTTTACAAAATTTGGGATCTTTTCTATCAATGGCTAGATAATAAAATATAATAATGGAATATGTAGAATATTAGAAAATAATGAATATATCAAGATGTATTTCTTTTCTTTTTTTATTATTATATCTATAAAATGTTTCTAGGGTAGATTTGGGAGGATTATATGAATTGTTATGATATAAACTAAGTAAATTATAGGTATCTCGCAAAGTGTGAATGAACAAAATTATAGTCAAATGATTGATTAATAATGATGCAAGATATTTAATCTTTGATTGAGAATATGGGTTATGATGCAACGTAACTGTAATTGCGACTATGAAATGGATGCACAAAAAATTTGTAAACCAACCGACACACTGCTTGTATATTTATGGAAGAAAGTTGGATGTTTTTATGTTTTGTTTTTGTTTGTCTTTAAAAACCAATAAAATTTACAAAAAAAAAAAGAAAACATCATTCCCACATCTCGGCAACGTGCCTCACTTCTGCATTAAAGAAAGGAAAATCATAATTACAGAGGGTCCTCAATTGACGACGGTTTAGTGACCATTTCAAAATTACAATGGCGCTGAAGAAAGTGACTTCGGACCATCCATCCTTGCGACCGTTGCAGCAGTCCCACGCTGACGTGATCAAAATTCGGATACTCGGCCACTGACTTGTATTTATGGCGGGCTCAGGAGATTTCCCCGATTTTGCGACCCTCCAATAAGCAAAGTCAACGGGGAAGCCTGTGGCAGTCTGGCACTTGAAATGAGACGCAGGGAAATGTCTGAGCAAATGCCAGCCCCGAGCGAACTCAGGCAGCAGTATTTATTTAAGAAAGAAATCGAAAGTACAGAATTGAAAACAATGACCTCAACAGGATGAGAACATACAGCTGCGGAAAGTCCCATGAGAACATACAGGCACGGAAAGTCCCATGGGAATGTCTCTGCTGTGTACCTTGAACCTTCACCTATTTTCCTGTACCTTCTAAGCCTGCAGATCATAACAGGAAGAAGCACTCATTGCAAAGGCACTCCTGCCCCCACCAGGAATGCCTACGCATCCCTAGATCTATGCGAAATGGCTGTACAAAGGACTTACAGAAAATGATTAATAAAATATATTACCACATTCCCTCCTTTTTGTGGTAACATATGTTATTAATCATTTTCTGTAAGTCCTTTGTACAGCCATAAAGATAAGGATATGCAGGCATTTCTGGTGGGAGTAGGAATACTTTTATGCAGGAGTGTCTTATCCTGTTATCTGCAGGCTTAGAAGGAACAGGGAAATTAGTGATAATTATAGGTATACAGCAAGGACTTTCGTCAGCGGGACCTTCTATGCCTGTATGCTATTATCTTGTCGAGGTCATTTGTTTTCTGAATCTTCAATAAATACTGCTGCCTGAGTTCGCTCAGGGCTGGCATTTGCTCAGACGGTTCCCTGCGTCTCATTTCAAGTGCCAGACCACCACAAGTGGTGACCCCGACATGATAGTTTGGAAGAGCTATACGTTCCGACGTGATAGCTTGAAAGGCTATACGTTTCCTGCATCCTATACTCATCGTCGCGGACGTAGACTGGGCCCTCATCTTCTTCGCTGGACGGAGATAGATTCTTTTCGTGAGTATGGGGGGAGATTTCTCGAAGGCTCAGAAAGGGCACATCAGGGAATTGAGAGGAATCACTTGGAATAGTTTTAAGTTTGGAGTTCATAGTAGAGGACATATTGTAGGAAAGAAAGAAATTGAGGACTTATTACAGTATGTTTGGAAACATATTCAGTCATATCCAGAGGGAGGTAGTATTAAAGTAGAGTCCTGGAAAAAGATAGGGAAATTTTTGCACGAAGAACCTCGTGCCCCTTCTTCAATTTTGTTAACCTGGGGGGTGGTTATGGATGCGTTAGCTACTTATGAACAACCGCTCCTAGCACCCCCCGAAGAAGGTTTGCCGTCTTACCATGCGGTACGTTTGTTGCCGCCGACAACACCTCTAGATAAATCCAGAGGACTGTCAGGCGCTGAAAATACTTTGTCAGAAGATAAGAGTTTACCTTTAAGAGTTCAAGTAGATGCAGTTACTGCAGCTATTCAAGAAGCAAAAAATAGAGGGGAATTATCAGGAGATGATTTGGTGGAATTTGGAGTGGAGATTCAACTTAATCCAGTAGAAATTGGCGTGGACGCTGCGTTAAATCCGCAGCGGGAGTGGAAGCCTTTACCTCTCAGAGTTTTAAAGGAAGTTAAGCAAGCAGCAAAAGAGTATGGTGTTAGATCGCCATACACTCAGGCATTGTTAGAAGCAGTTGGTTATGGAAATAAAATGATTCCGGCTGACTGGAAAGCTCTGTTGAAAATGATTTTAACTCCAGCGCAATATTTGGTGTTAGATCAGAAATGGAGACAGCTGGCAATCCGGAGGGGAACAGCAAATGTTACCCCAGATCAGCTTTATGGAGCTGGTAATTATACAACAGTAGAACAACAGAGAGATGGAATGCCTGAGGAGGGGTTCGTTCTTCTCCCACAATTAATTTTTCAAGCCATAGGGGCTCTCCCTGACGGCGAAGGTGGCGAAAGACCTTCACTAACATCAAACAAGGGAACAATGAACCCTATGAAAATTTCATTAGCAGATTGAAAGTGGCTATTGAAAGGCAAATTGATAATCAATTCGCCCGGAATGAATTGCTTTTGAAGTTAGCAGTAGAACAGGCTAATGCAGATTGCAGAAAGATTTTGAATCCACTTATTGCGAGTGGAGAGCGAGAGATCGCCGATTTAATTAATGCATGTAGAAAGGTGGGGAGTCAGACTTTTAACATGGAGACTTTAGCTCTGGCTCTGCAGGCAGGAAATGCTAAAAAAGGAACTTGTTTCAATTGTGGGAAGCCTGGACATTTTAAAGCACAATGTCGGGCTCCTGGAGGGGGTCAAAGTCAGCAAAATGAGAGATCAATGGGACAGGGTGTGACCTAAATCAGTACTCAGCCTATATCAGATGCTCCTAAAGTTTTTACTGATGGAGGAAAAAAAAATTTTTTTGGTGCTTGTGTTTGGAAAGATAAATCTGGAATTTGGCATACAAAAGTGACATCAGAGCAGAAGTCTGCCCAACAGGCAGAAATTGCTGCTGTAGTTTTGGCTTTTCAAAATTTTCAAAATCAGGCTTTTAATCTAATAGTGGATTCTTTGTATGTATATAATTTGTTACCCTTTGTAGCAGGTTCCTATTTGTCTCCTGGAATATCACCTAATATTTTAAGATTGCTTTTGTTGTTGCAAGGATGTTTGGAGCAGCGTGTGCATGCATATTTTGTTGCCCACATTCGTAGTCATAGTAATTTGCCTGGAATTTTATCACAAGGTAATGCCAAAGCTGACAGTGCTGTAACTTCAGTTCTCACTGTCCAGCCATGGGACAGCCATAGTTATTTTCATCAAAACGCTAAAGCATTGGCACACCAATTCAAGCTTACCACTGCAGAAGCTGCTGCCATAATTCAACAATGTCCAACTTGTTCAAGGCAGGGCACAGCTATCCCTATGGGAGTCAACCCCAGGGGGTTGAAACCTTCAATGATTTGGAAAATGGATGTTATACTTTAAATTTTTTAAATTTGTCTGGTAACCCCCCTGCGAGTGCGGCCAGCAGGCATTTTTCTTCCCCTTCTACAGATGCGGTGAGACCTCGGGTGTTGGTGCGGTTCCTTCCGGATCCGGCATGGGTTCCTGCTGAGCTGATTACGTGGGGACGTGGTTATGCAGCAGTAGAACATCTTGGTCAAATTTGTTGGGTTCCTGGTCGGTGCGTTCGGCCTGATCATTCGCAGGCACCGGTGAAGGAGGTTTCGGAGAAGCAGGATGGCGTTCCTGTGGTTCCTGATTCTCTTGATGCCGGCAGTCCAGGCGCGGCGCTGTGAAGGCTGGGAAAAGATGACTGCTTATCTGAGATTGCCAACTTGTATGCAGCAGGTTCCTTTGGGGAATTGGACTAAATTGATCTGCAAACAGCGGCATCCTTTGATTTTTCCAGCATATTGGTCCTGGCATAAGGATCAAGACATTCTTTACTCGGGACCTGATAAGGATATTACATCTTCAGCCTGTGCTACAACTCTGATCCTGTTTAATGTTTCTGTTTCAGACTATGGACAATATCGGTGTAAATTGGAGTTGCCTAAGTTACCTTACACAGACTCTCTTTCCATTCGTCTTATGCCTCCACGGACTCTAATACGGAGGCGAAGAGCTGTTATTATCTCATAAACTAGAGACCTTGGAGATAATTTATGGAAAGAAAATTCCTATATCAAGGACATTCAGATTGCGGCTAAGGGTTTAAATGTTACTAATTGTTGGCTTTGTATGCATGTACCTGGGTCTGGAAAAGGTGGTAATTTGTGGACTCAGATTTCTAGGGCAGCAATCCCACCTTTGGGAATAGCTATGAACTATAAAGATATTCATATTTTAAATAATTTTACTGTTGCTATGTTTAATAATGCTATCAGAAGCATTAAGATGTTGAATGAGGAAGTGTCTGAAATTTGCCAAGTTACTTTACAAAATCGTTATGCTTTAGACATAATGTTAGCTGCCAAAGGAGGAGTGTGTGCCTTAATTCATTCACATTGTTGTGTTTTTATACATAATTTTGAGCCTAACATTACAAAAACTGTTCATGATATGGAAGACCGCATAGCTAAACACGAAGCAGGAAAAGATGGCTTCAATAAGTCACTTTGGGCTTTGCTATGGGATTGGCTTCCTGACAGCTCATGGTTACGTTTATTGCTTCAATTAGTTGTAATAATTGTTATTATACTTATTATGTTATGTTGTTTTATTCAATGTATTCCTAATCTATTACAAATGTGTACCTCAGCTTTTCGGCATAGGAGATCAAGTTGCGAAGGAACTGTGTACTATGCCACTAAAACACCCCCTATCTTTGAATAAATAAAAAAGGAGGGAATGTGGTAACATATGTTATTAATCATTTTCTGTAAGTCCTTTGTACAGCCATAAAGATAAGGATATGCAGGCATTTCTGGTGGGAGTAGGAATACTTTTACGCAGGAGTGTCTTATCCTGTTATCTGCAGGCTTAGAAGGAACAGGGAAATTAGTGATAATTATAGGTATACAGCAAGGACTTTCGTCAGCGGGACCTTCTATGCCTGTATGCTATTATCTTGTCGAGGTCATTTGTTTTCTGAATCTTCAATAAATACTGCTGCCTGAGTTCGCTCAGGGCTGGCATTTGCTTAGACGGTTCCCTGCGTCTCATTTCAAGTGCCAGACCACCACACTTTTTTATTTATTCAAAGATGGGGGGTGTTTTAGTGGCATAGTACACAGTTCCCTCGCGACCTGGTCCCATACGTTGAAAGGCTGAGGTACACATTTGAAATAGATTAGGAATACATTGAATACAGCAACATAACATAATAAGTATAGCAACAATTACTACAACTGATTGAAGCAATAAACGTAACCATGAGCTGTCAGGAAGCCAATCCCATAGCAAAGTCCAAAGTGACTTATTGAAGCCATCTTTTCCTGCTTCGTGTTCAGCTATGCGGTCTTCCATATCATGAACAGTTCTTGTAATGTTAGGCTCATAATTATGTATAAAAACACAACAATGTGAATGAATTAAGGCACAAACTCCTCCTTTGGCAGCCAACATTATGTCTAAAGCATAACGATTTTGTAAAGTAACTTGGCGAATTTCAGACACTTCTTCATTCAACATCTTAATGCTTCTAATAGTATCATTAAACATAGCAACAGTAAAATTATTTAAAATATGAATATCTTCATAGTTCATAGCTATTCCCAAAGGTGGGATCGCTGCCCTAGAAATCTGAGTCCACAAATTACCACCTATAGTCAGGCCAGAATCAACTTCTCGATTACGAATACGCATCCCAAACGGTAAACCCTCCAATTTATAGATGACAGGAATTACAAAACCTATAGTACATACTCCAGACCAATTCTTTGGCACACTGTTGATAGGCAGCGTCCCCACATAGCAACCATAACCCATCCGGAAGGGGAAAGTATTTTAAATGCTTATGATAGGTATTGTCGGAAGCCTCACTTTCCCAACTCCACATTAACCACATCCAACTACAGAGAACGTATGCTCCGTGTTGAATATCCGTTCTGCTTGTAACTGTCTGATTAATGCAACAGTCATAGGAACCTTTCAAAACCTGGGATAACGTAGAAGATATCCGATTTATGCAGCTGTTCTGACTAGTATTGCTTGTTACACATTTATCACATCCTCCTTCTAAAAGAATCACCTTCTGGCAGAGTGTAGTATTTCCCAGCAAAATAGATTGAGTCCCTACAGGAGGACGGTAATAACAAACCGAGGCTTTGGTAGTGAAAGTTACCTTTGTTGTGAACAATGTTTGATTCAACTTTTCAAAGTCTGGACCCCAGTGAACCCAGTGACTAAAGTTATTATAAACATCTAACTTAGTACTGGTTCGCTCATTCAAAGGAACACCATGTAGCAAAACCCCACCTTTTCCAGACCCAGGTACATGCATACAAAGCCAACAATTAGTAACATTTAAACCCTTTGCTGCCATCCGGACATCCTTGATATAGGAATTTTCTTTCCATAAATTATCACCAAGGTCTCTAGTTTCTGTGATAATAGCAGCTCTTTGCCTCCGTTTTAGAGTTCGTGGAGGCATAAGACGAATGGAAAGAGAGTCTGTATAAGGTAACTTTGGCAACTCCAATTGACACCGATATTGTCCATAGTCTGAAACAGAAACATTAAACAGAATCAGAGTTGTTGCACAGGCTGAAGATATAATATCCTTATCAGGTCCCGAGTAAAGAATGTCTTGATCTTTATGCCAGGACCAATATGCTGGAAAAATCAAAGGATGCCGCTGTTTGCAGATTAATTTAGTCCGGTTCCCCAGAGGACCCTGCTGCATACAAGTTGGCAATCTCAGATAAGCAGTCATCTTTTCCAAGCCTTCACAACGCCGCGCCTGGACTGCCGGCATCAAGAGAATCAGGAACCACAGGTACGGAATCAGGAACCACAGAAATGCCATCCTGCTCCTCCGAAACCTCCTTCACTGGTGCCTGCGAATGATCAGGCCGAACGCACCGATCAGGAACCCAACGAATTTGACCAAGATGTTCGACTGCTGCATAACCACGTCCCCACGTAATCAGCTCAGCAGGAACCCATGCCGGATCCGGAAGGAATCGCACCAACACCCGAGGCCTCACCGCATCTGTAGAAGGAGAAGAAAAATGCCTGCTGGCCGCACTCGCAGGGGGGTTACCAGACAAATTTCAAAAATTTAACGTATATAAAGCTAGATTTAAATGATCTTGAATTGCCGGAAGTCCCAGGAGCTTCCCTCCTTTTTTATTTAATTTAGCTAACATGTTCTTGAGCGTGCCATTATGACGCTCTACAATACCCTGTCCTGTGGAATTGTATGGAATCCCAAATTTATGTTCCACAGACCACTGTTTGCAAAACTGATCAAAGACTGTGCTCCGATAAGCTGCACCATTGTCTGTTTTTAAAGTTTGAGGTGTACCAGCAACTGAAAATGTCTTAATGCAATGATTAATGACATGTTTAACCGCCTCCCCTCTTTGAGGGGTAGCCATTAGAAATCCTGAATAAGTATCCACAGTCACATGTATATACTTCCAGGGTGCAAATGATGGATATTGAGTAACATCCATTTGCCAAATCATTGAAGGTTTCAACCCCCTGGGGTTGACTCCCATAGGGATAGCCGTGCCCTGCTTTGAACAAGTTGGACATTGTTGAATTATGGCAGCAGCTTCTGCAGCAGTAAGTTTGAATTGGGATGCCAACGCTTTAGCGTTTTGATGAAAATAACTATGGCTGTCCCATGGCTGGACAGTGAGAACTGAAGTTACAGCACTGTCAGCTTTGGCATTACCTTGAGATAAAATTCCAGGCAAATTACTATGACTACGAATGTGGGCAACAAAACACACATTCACATGCTGCTCCAAACATCCTTGCAACAACAAAAGCAATCTTAAAATATTAGGTGATATTCCAGGAGACAAATAAGAACCTGCTACAAAGGGTAACAAATTATATACATACAAAGAATCCACTATTAGATTAAAATCCTGATTTTTAAAATTTTGAAAGGCCAAAACTATAGCAGCAAGTTCTGCCTGCTGGGCAGACTTCTGCTCTAATGTCACTTTTGTATGCCAAATTCCAGATTTATCTTTCCAAACACAAGCACCAAAAACTTTCCCTCCATCAGTAAAAACTGTAGGAGCATCTGATATAGGCTGATTTAGGTCACACCCTGTCCCATTGATCTCTTATTTTGCTGACTTTGACCCCCTCCAGGAGCCCGACATTGTGCTTTAAAATGTCCAGGCTTCCCACAATTGAAACAATTTCCCTTTTTAGCATTTCCTGCTTGCAGAGCCAGAGCCAAAGTCTCCATGTTAAAAGAATGACTCCCAACCTTCCTACATGCATTAATCAAATCTGCGATCTCTCGCTCTCCACTTCCTACAAGTGGATTTAAGATCTTTCTGCAATCTGTGTTAGCTTGTTCTACTGCTAACTTCAAAAGCAATTCTTTCTGGGCGAATTGATTGTCAATTTGCCTTTCAATAGCCAATTTCAGTCTGCTAATGAAATTTTCATAGGGTTCATTGTTCCCTTGTTTGATGTTAGTGAAGGTTTTCTCACCACCTTCGCCGTCAGGGAGAGCCCCTACGGCCTGAAAAATTAACTGTGGGAGAAGAACGAACCCCTCCTCAGGCATTCCATCTCTCTGTTGTTCCACTGTTGTATAATTACCAGCTCCGTAAAGCTGATCTGGGGTAACATTTGCTGTTCCCCTCTGAACTGCCAGCTGTCTCCATTTCTGATCTAACACCAAATATTGAGCTGGAGTTAAAATCATATTCAACAGAGCTTTCCAGTCAGCCGGAATCATTTTATTTCCATAGCCAACTGCTTCTAACAACGCCTGAGTGTATGGCGATCTAACACCATACTCTTTTGCTGCTTGCTTAACTTCCTTTAAAACTCTGAGAGATAAAGGCTTCCACTCCCACTGCGGATTTAACGCAGCGTCACGCCATTTCTACTGGATTAAGTTGAATCTCTACTCCAAATTCCACCAAATCATCTCCTGATAATTCCCTCTATTTTTTGCTTCTTGAATAGCTGCAGTAACTGCATCTACTTGAACTCTTAAAGGTAAACTCTTATCTTCTGACAAAGTATTTTCAGCGCCTGACAGTCCTCTGGATTTATCTGGAGGTGCCGTGGCGGCAATAAACGTACCGCATGGTAAGGCGGCAAACCTTCTTCAGGGGTGCTAGGAGCGGTTGTTCATGAGTAGCTAACGCATCCATAACCACCCTCCAGGTTAACAAAATTGAAGAAGGGGCACGAGGTTCTTCGTGCAAAAATTTCCCTATCTTTTTCCAGGACTCTACTTTAATACTACCTCCCTCTGGATATGACTGAATATGTTTCCAAACATACTGTAATAAGTCCTCAATTTCTTTCTTTCCTACGGCATGTCCTCTACTATGAACTCCAAAACCAAAACTATTCCCTATGATCCCTCTCAATTCCCTGATGTGCCCTTTCTGAGCCTTCGAGAGATCTCCCCCCATACTCACGAAAAGAATCTATCTCCGTCCAGCGAAGAAGATGAGGGCCCAGTCGACGTCCGCGACAATGAGTATAGGATGCGGAAATGTATAGCCTTTCCAAGCTATCACGTCAGAACGTATAGCCTTCCAAGCTATCACGTCGGGGTCACCACTTGTGGTGGTCTGGCACTTGAAATGAGACGCAGGGAAACGTCTGAGCAAATGCCAGCCCCGAGCCAACTCAGGTAGCAGCATTTATTTAAGAAAGAAATCAAAAGTACAGAATCAAAAACAAATGACCTCAACAGAATGAGAATATGCAGCTGTGGAAAGTCCCATGAGAACATACAGGCACGAAAAATCCCATGGGAAAGTCTCTGCTGTGTACCATGAACTTTCACCTATATTCCTGGTCCTTTTAAGCTCGCAGATCAAAACAGGATGAAACACCCATAGCAAAGGCACTACTGCCCCCACCAGGAGCGTTTGCATATCCCTAGATCTATGCGAAATGGCTGTACAAAGGATTTACAGAAAATGATTAATAAAATATATTACCACATTGGTAACCTCAGATAAGCAGTCATCTTTTCCCAGTCTTCACAGCGCCGCGCCTGAACTTCCGGCATCAAGAAAATCAGGAACCACAGGTCGCCATCCTGCTCCTCCGAAACCTCCTTCACCGGCGCCTGCGAATGATCAGGCCGAACGCACCGACCAGGAACCCAACGAATTTGACCAAGATGTTCGACTGCTGCATAACCACGTCCCCACGTAATCAGCTCAGCAGGAACCCATGCCGGATCCGGAAGGAACCGCACCAACACCCGAGGTCTCACCGCATCTGTGGAAGGAGAAGAAAAATGCCTGCTGGCCGCTTTTCGCAGGGGGTTACCAGACAAATTTAAAAATTTAAAGTATATAAAGCTAGATTTAAATGATCTTGAATTGCCGGAAGTCCCAGGAGCTTCCCTCCTTTTTTGTTTAATTTAGCTAACATGTTCTTGAGCGTGCCATTATGACGCTCCACAATAGCTTGTCCTGTGGAATTGTATGGAATCCCAAATTTATGTTCCACAGACCACTGTTTGCAAAACTGATCAAAGACTGTGCTCCGATAAGCTGCACCATTGTCTGTTTTTAAAGTTTGAGGTGTACCAGCAACTGAAAATGTCTTAATGCAATGATTGATGACATGTTTAACCGCCTCACCTCTTTGAGGGGTAGCCATTAGAAATCCTGAGTAAGTATCCACAGTCACATGTATATACTTCCAGGGTGCAAATGGCGGATATTGAGTAACATCCATTTGCCAAATCATTGAGGGTTTCAACCCCCTGGGGTTGACTCCCATAGGGATAGCCGTGCCCTGCTTTGAACAAGTTGGACATTGTTGAATTATGGCAGCAGCTTCTGCAGTGGTAAGCTTGAATTGGTGTGCCAACGCTTTAGCGTTTTGATGAAAATAACTATGGCTGTCCCATGGCTGGACAGTGAGAACTGAAGTTACAGCACTGTCAGCTTTGGCATTGCCTTGTGATAAAATTCCAGGCAAATTACTATGACTACGAATGTGGGCAACAAAACACACATTCACACGCTGCTCCAAACATCCTTGCAACAGCAAAAGCAATCTTAAAATATTGGGTGAGATTCCAGGAGACAAATAGGAACCTGCTACAAAGGGTAACAAATTATACACATACAAAGAATCCACTATTAGATTAAAATCCTGATTTTGAAAATTTTGAAAAGCCAAAACTACAGCAGCAAGTTGTGGTAATATATTTTATTAATCATTTTCTGTAAGTCCTTTGTACAGTCATTTCGCATAGATCTAGGGATGCGCAGGCATTCCTGGTGGGGGCAGGAGTGCCTTTGCAATGAGTGCTTCATCCTGTTATGATCTGCGGGCTTAGAAGGAACAGGAAAATAGGTGAAGGTTCAAGGTACACAGCAGAGATGTTCCCATGGGACTTTCCGTGCCTGTGTGTTCTCATGGGACTTTCTGCAGCTGTATGTTCTCATCCTGTTGAGGTCATTGTTTTCAATTCTGTACTTTCGATTTCTTTCTTAAATAAATACTGCTGCCTGAGTTCGCTCGGGGCTGGCATTTCCTCAGACGTTTCCCTGCGTCTCATTTCAAGTGCCAGACCACCACACAAGTTCTGCCTGCTGGGCAGACTTCTGCTCTGATGTCACTTTTGTATGCCAAATTCCAGATTTATCTTTCCAAACACAAGCACCAAAAACTTTCCCTCCATCAGTAAAAACTGTAGGAGCATCTGATATGCCCAATGGTATCCTTTCTTACATTTCGGGCACACTGATTTAGGTCGAACACCCTGACCCATTAATCTCTTTTTTTGCTGACTTTGTCCCCCACCAGGAGCCCGACATTGCGCTTTAAAATGTCCAGGCTTCCCACAATTGAAACAATTTCCCTTTTTAGCATTTCCTGCTTGCAGAGCCAGAGCTAAAGTCTCCATGTTAAAAGACTGACTCCCAACCTTCCTACATGCATTAATCAAATCTGCGATTTCTCGCTCTCCAGTTGCTACAAGTGGATTTAAAATCTTTCTGCAATCTGTGTTAGCTTGTTCTACTGATAACTTCAAAAGCAATTCGTTCCTGGTGAATTGATTATCAATTTGTCTTTCAATAGCCAATTTCAATCTGCTAATGAAATTTTCATAGGGTTCATTGTTCCCTTGTTTGATGTTAGTGAAGGTTTTCTCACCACCTTCGCCGTCAGGGAGAGCCCCTACGGCTTGAAAAATTAACTGTGGGAGAAGAACGAACCCCTCCTCAGGCATTCCATCTCTCTGTTGTTCCACTGTTGTATAATTACCAGCTCCGTAAAGCTGATCTGGGGTAACATTTGCTGTTCCCCTCTGGACTGCCAGCTGCCTCCATTTCTGATCTAACACCAAATATTGAGCTGGAGTTAAAATCATATTCAACAGAGCTTTCCAGTCAGCCGGAATCATTTTATTTCCATAGCCAACTGCTTCTAACAACGCCTGAGTGTATGGCGATCTAACACCATACTCTTTTGCTGCTTGCTTAACTTCCTTTAAAACTCTGAGAGGTAGAGGCTTCCACTCCCGCTGCGGATTTAACGCAGCGTCCATGCCAATTTCTACTGGATTAAGTTGAATCTCTACTCCAAACTCCACCAAATCATCTCCTGACAATTCCCCTCTATTTTTTGCTTCTTGGATAGCTGCAGTAACTGCATCCACCTGAACCCTTAAAGGTAAACTCTTATCTTCTGACAAAGTATTTCCAGCGCCTGACAGTCCTCTGGATTTATCCGGAGGTGCCGTCGGCAGCAACAAACGTACCGCATGGTAAGGCGGCAAACCTTCTTCGGGGGGTGCTAGGAGCGGTTGTTCATAAGTAGCTAACGCATCCATAACCACCCTCCAGGTTAACAAAATTGAAGAAGGGGCACGAGGTTCTTCGTGCAAAAATTTCCCTATCTTTTCCAGGACTCTACTTTAATACTACCTCCCTCTGGATATGACTGAATATGTTTCCAAACATACTGTAATAAGTCCTCAATTTCTTTCTTTCCCATTGCATGTCCTCTACTACGAACTCCAAACCCAAAACTATTCCCAATGATCCCTCTCAATTCCCTGATGTGCTCTTTCTGAGCCTTCGAGAGATCTCCCCCATACTCACGAAAAGAATCTATCTCCGTCCAGCGAAGAAGATGAGGGCCCAGTCGGCGTCCGCGGCGATGAGTATAGGATGCGGGAAACGTATAGCCTTCAAAGCTATCACGTTGGGGTCACCACTTGTGGCGGTCTGGCACTTGAAATGAGATGCAGGGAAACGTCTGAGCAAATGCCAGCCCCGAGCGAACTCAGGCAGCAGTATTTATTTAAGAAAGAAATCGAAAGTACAGAATTGAAAACAATGACCTCAACAGGATGAGAACATACAGCTGCGGAAAGTCCCATGAGAACATACAGGCACGGAAAGTCCCATTGGAACGTCTCTGCTGTGTACCTTGAACCTTCA
>NW_028262865.1:930528-948888 GCF_049901715.1 Pseudonaja textilis | reverse complement strand
TCCTCAGGCTTAAGTCCTTCCATTTGGTGTGTTTGGATTTTAAGTGACAGTTTGTGTTGACCTTGTTTTGGACTGAGTCAAAAAGCTCTTCCTGGGAGAACTTTTTTTTTTTTCTCCTCCAGCCTGAAGGTTGAGTTGGAGATAATAAAGGGATTCTTCTGGCTTCTCTGACTGGGGTGGCCTTGGTGCCACGCCCTTTCTGGGTCATCGCAAGCAGCATTTAAGATAGTTGGACTATAATATATATGGAGGTGACGAAACAGAGAGCGATGATTACCGCGACGACGATCTTTCCTCTCAACCACCCAAATTTTTTGGCCATTTTGCGAGCGTTGCGGTTCTCCGCCACGAAAACCTGGACGATGGCATCCTCAGGTTGGGCTCCATATACAGCCGGTTGACGTAGTACCGCCCGCCATTCTGGACAACGGTTCTCCTCACTATCGCCATCAGCTCGGACACCTGCCTTGCCTGCTCAGCGCCCACTGCCCCGTTGTTGAAACCGCAGAAGCGGGTGCCCGCACCGCCGGATCAGTTCGTGCAGGTCCCGGCCTGTCGGCGCTATGGACGTATTCCTGCAGCGGGTCCCTCCCAGATTCTCCACGCTGGTGAAGAGGACGACGGTGTGCCAGGCGGATTCGGGCCCAAAGATATCCCAGACGCACTTGGCGGCGACGGCGTCTTCATGCGGTGAAGCGTCCCACCCGGGTGACCAAGATCAGGGCATGGGGCCGGGCTGGGAGAAGTTGACGCAAGCCAGGATCTCCGTTGCTCGATCTCCGTGTAGTCGCCAGTGTCGAACAGGCCGGGGTGTCGACCACGTGAGACCGCCGTGTCCTGCCAGCTTCCCTGCCCCCTCTGGCAGCTCAGGGTGGTGGTCTTGGCTGACACGGAGGACTCAAACTCCTTCCGTCCGAGGATGGTGTTGCCGTGGCTCTTTTCCCACCGCCCGACTTTCCGACCAGGATGAGCCAGAGTTCGGCATCGTCCTCTGGGAGTTGGAAGAGACAGGGAGACGGCGTTAGGGCGGAGTGTAGTTACACCGCTGGAATGGAATTCAGGGCATGGATTCAGTTTTTGACAGAGAAAGTGGAGGGGGGATGGAGGGAGCAAGGAGAGAGAGAGAGAGAAAGAGAAAGAGAGAGAAAGAGAGATGGAGATAGATAGAGAAAGAGAGAGAAAGAGAGAAAAAGAGAGGGATAGATAGGTGGATGGGTGGGTGATAGAGACAGATGGAGGATAGGATACATAACTATAGATGGATGGATGGACAGACAGACAGAAGCATGACAGGATACCCGCAAAAATTTAAGAAAACACACACACACAGACACATATATATATATGAAACACACATATATGGTAGAGATAGAGATTTAGATAGAGATAGATTAGATATAGATAGATAGATGATTAGATAGATAGATAGATAGATAGATAGATAGATAGATAGATAGATGAGAGAGAGAGATAAATGACAGATGATACGTAGGTAGATAAATGATAAGAGAGATATAGGGATAGATAGATAGAAATGATAGATGATAGGTAGAAAGAGAGAGAGAGAGATAAATGATAGATGATAGGTAGGTAGATAAGTGATAGAGAGAGGGAGATAGATAGATAGATAGATAGATAGATAGATAGATAGATAGATAGATGATAGATAGATGTGTGTGTATATATATATATATGTGTGTGTGTGTATATATATATATGTGTGTGTGTGTGTGTGTGTGTGTGTATATATATAAATATAAATATATAAAAATATATATGTATATATATATATATATATATATATACACACACACACACACACACACATATATATATACACACACATACATACATACATATATATATTCTTTCTAGAGTCCTCCCCCAATCCCAGAAGGAGGCACTCCGGTTGCTCTCTCCCTCCCTCCCTCCGAAGTCCCCCTCCCCCCTCCCGCAGGCAAAGGGGGGGAGGAGGAGGAGGTGGGGGGTGGGGGCTCCTCTAACGGGACTGCCCAGCCCTCCCCTCCCCAAATTCCCTCCCTCCCATCCCATGGGGGGGGGGGGTGGGGAAGAAGAAAAGAAGGGGAGGGGCTGCAAAGGTTCTCCAGAGTTGGAGGGAGGCACAAAAGCCCCCTCCCCATTCCTGGCCTCAAGAGGGGGAGAGCGGAGTTTGGGCATTTGGGGGTGGTGGGGTTGGGGGAGGGCAGAGGAGGGGGCAGGTGGGTTGGGCTAGCTGACCTCCAGGGACCCTTTTTGGTTGTTCACTTGTATCTCCTTCCCTCCCTTCCTCTTCCCTCCCTTATTTCCTTCCCTCCTTCTTCCCTCCCTTCCTATCTCCTCCCTCCCTTCCTCTTCCTCCCCTCCCTCCTCCCTCCCTTCTTTCCATCCCTCCTTCTTTCCTCCCTTCCTAACTCCTCCCTCCCTTCCTCTTCCTCCCTCCCTCCTTTCTCCCTTCTTTCCATCCCTCCTTCTTTCTTCCCTTCCTATCTCCTCCCTCCCTTCCTCTTCCTCCCTCCCTCCTCCCTCCCCTTTCCATCCCTCCTTCTTTCCTCCCTTCCTATCTCCTCCCTCCCTTCCTCTTCCTCCCTCCCTCCTTCCTCCCTTCTTTCCTTCCCTCCTTCTTTCCTCCCTATTTTCCTTCCCCTCTTCCTCCCTCCCTCCTCCCTCCCTTATTTCCATCCCTCCTTTCCTCCCTTCCTATTTTCCTTCCCCTCTTCCTCCCTCCCTCCTCCCTCCCTTATTTCCTTCCCTCCTTCTTTCCTCCCTATTTTCCTTCCCTCTTCCTCCCCTCCCTCATTCCTCCCTTATTTCCATCCCTCCTTCTTTCCTCCCCTTCCTATTTTCCTTCCCCTCTTCCTCCCTCCCTCCTTCCTCCCTTATTTCCTTCCCTCCTTCGTTCCTCCCTCCCTTCCTCTTCCTCCCTCCCTCCTTCCTGTGGTGGTCTGGCACTTGAAATGAGACGCAGAGAACCGTCTGAGCAAATGCCAGCCCTGAGGAAACCCAGGTACCAGCTTTTATTAAGAAAGAAATCAAAGTACAGAATCAAAACAATGACCTCAACCGAATGAAAATAGGCAGCTGTGGAAAGTCCCGTGAGAATATACAGGCACGAAGGGTCCCATGGGAATGGCTCGGCTGTGCACTGTGAACTCTTACCTACATTCCTGGTCCTCCTAAGCTTCGCAAATCAAAACAGGACCAAACACCCATAACAAAGGCAATACTGCCCCCATCAGGAGTGTTTGTAGATCCCCAGATCTATGCATTAGCTGTACGAAGGACTTACAGAAAATGATGAATAAGATATATTACCACATTCCCTCCTTTTTTATTTATTCAAAGATAGGGGGTGTTTTAGTGGCATAATACACAGTTCCCTCGCAACTTGGTCCCGTACGCTGAAAAGCTGAGGTACACATTTGAAATAGATTAGGAATACATTGAATACAGCAACATAACATAATAAGTATAATAACAATTATTACAACTAATTGAAGCAATAAACGTAACCATGAGCTGTCAGGAAGCCAATCCCATAGCAAAGCCCAAAGTGACTTATTAAAGCCATCTTTTCCTGCTTCGTGTTCAGCTATGCGGTCTTCCATATCATGAACAGTTCTTGTAATGTTAGGCTCATAATTATGTATAAAAACACAACAATGTGAATGAATTAAAGCACAAACTCCTCCTTTAGCAGCTAACATTATGTCTAAAGCATAACGATTTTGTAAAGTAACTTGGCGAATTTCAGACACTTCTTCATTTAACATCTTAATATTCTTAACAGTATCATTAAACATAGCAACAGTAAAATTATTTAAAATATGAATATCTTCATAGTTCATAGCTATTCCCAAAGGTGGGATTGCTGCCCTAGAAATCTGAGTCCACAAATTACCACCCACAGTCAGGCCAGAATCAACTTCTCGATTATGAATACGCATCCCAATTGGTAAACCCTCTAATTTATAGATGACAGGAATTACAAATCCTATAGTACACACTCCAGACCAATCCTTTGGCCATTGTTGATAGGCAGCGTCCCCACATAGCAACCATAACCCATCCGGAAGAGGAAAGTATTTTAAATGCTTATGATAGGTATTGTCGGAGGCCTCACTTTCCCAACTCCACATTAACCACATCCAAGTACAGAGAACATATGCTCCGTGTTGAATATCTGTTCTGCTTGTAACTGTCTGATTAATGCAACAATCCAATTTAGTCCTTAACGCTTTGTCCAAGGAGGATGATGTCTGAATCACCCCATTACATCCATCCACCATATTATTCCTGGCAACACAAGACATACATCCCCCCTGCAAAGGAATCACCTTCTTACAGAGTGTAGTATTTCCCAGCAAAATAGATTGAGTCCCTACAGCGGGGCGGTAATAACAAACCGAGGCTTTGGTAGTGAAAGTTACCTTTGTTGTGAACAATGTTTGATTCCACTCTTCAGGGTCCGGGCCCCAGTAAAGCCAATGATTAAAATTATTAAAAGTACCTAAAGTAGTACTGGTTCGCTCATTCAAAGGAACACCATGTAACAAAACTCCACCTTTCCCAGACCCAGGTACATGCATACAAAGCCAACAATTAGTTACATTTAAACCCTTAGCCGCCATCCGAACGTCCTTGATGTAGGAATTTTCTTTCCATAAATTATCTCCGAGGTCTCTAGTTTCTGAGATAATAGCAGCTCTCCGCCTCCGTATTAGAGTCCGTGGAGGCATAAGACGAATGGAAAGAGAGTCTGTGTAAGGTAACTTAGGCAACTCCAATTGACACCAATATTGTCCATAGTCTGAAACAGAAACATTAAACAGGATCAGAGTTGTAGCACAGGCTGAAGATATAATATCCTTATCAGGTCCCGAGTAAAGAATGTCTTGATCCTTATGCCAGGACCAATATGCTGGAAAAATCAAAGGATGCCGCTGTTTGCAGATCAATTTAGTCCGATTCCCCAAAGGAACCTGCTGCATACAAGTTGGCAATCTCAGATAAGCAGTCATCTTTTCCCAGCCTTCACAGCGCCGCGCCTGGACTGCCGGCATCAAGAGAGTCAGGAACCACAGGAACAGAATCAGGAACCACAGAAATGCCATCCTGCTCCTCCGAAACCTCCTTCACTGGTGCCTGCGAAGGCGCTGCGAATGATCAGGCCGAACGCATCGACCAGGAACCCAACGAATTTGACCAAGATGTTCTACTGCTGCATAACCACGTCCCCACGTAATCAGCTCAGCAGGAACCCATGCCGGATCCGGAAGGAACCGCACCAACACTTGAGGCCTCACTGCATCTGTAGAAGGAAAAGAAAATGCCTGCTGGCTGCACTCGCAGGGGGTTACCAGACAAATTTAAAAATTTAAAGTATACAAAGCTAGATTTAAATGATCTTGAATTGCCGGAAGCCCCAGGAGCTTCCCTCCTTTTTATTTAATTTAGCTAACATGTTCTTGAGCGTGCCATTATAACGCTCCACAATAGCCTGTCCTGTGGAATTGTATGGAATCCCAAATTTATGTTCCACGGACCACTGTTTGCAAAACTGATCAAAGACTGTGCTCCGATAAGCCGCACCATTGTCTGTTTTTAAAGTTTGAGGCGTACCAGCAACTGAAAATGTCTTAATGCAATGATTGATGACATGTTTAACCGCTTCACCTCTTTGAGGAGTAGCCATTAGAAATCCTGAATAAGTGTCCACAGTCACATGTATATACTTCCAAGGTGCAAATGATGGATACTGAGTAACATCCATTTGCCAAATCATTGAAGGTTTCAACCCCCTAGGGTTGACTCCCATAGGGATAGCCATGCCCTGCTTTGAACAAGTTGGACATTGTTGAATTATGGCAGCAGCTTCTGCAGTAGTAAGCTTGAATTGATGTGCCAACGCTTTAGCATTTTGATGAAAATAACTTATGGCTGTCCCATGGCTGGACAGTGAGAACTGAAGTTACAGCACTGTCAGCTTTGGCATTGCCTTGTGATAAAATTCCAGGCAAATTACTATGACTACGAATATGAGCAATAAAACACACATTCACACGCTGCTCCAAACATCCTTGCAACAACAAAAGCAAACATAGAATATTGGGTGATATTCCAGGAGACAAATAAGAACCTGCTACAAAGGGTAACAAATTATATACATACAAAGAATCCACTATTAGATTAAAATCCTGATTTTGAAAATTTTGAAAAGCCAAAACTACAGCAGCAAGTTCTGCCTGCTGGGCAGACTTCTGCTCTGATGTCACTTTTGTATGCCAAATTCCAGATTTATCTTTCCAAACACAAGCACCAAAAACTTTCCCTCCATCAGTAAAGACTGTAGGAGCATCTGATATACTGATTTAGGTCACACCCTGTCCCATTGATCTCTTACTTTGCTGACTTTGACCCCCTCCAGGAGCCCGACATTGCGCTTTAAAATGTCCAGGCTTCCCACAATTGAAACAAGTTCCTTTTTTAGCATTTCCTGCCTGCAGAGCCAGAGCTAAAGTCTCCATGTTAAAAGTCTGACTCCCCACCTTTCTACATGCATTAATTAAATCGGCGATTTCTCGCTCTCCACTCACTATAAGTGGATTCAAAATCTTTCTGCAATCTGCATTAGCCTGTTCTACTGCTAACTTCAAAAGCAATTCATTCCGGGTGAATTGATTATCAATTTGCCTTTCAATAGCCACTTTCAATCTGCTAATGAAATTTTCATAGGGTTCATTGTTCCCTTGTTTGATGCTAGTAAAGGTCTTCTCACCACCTTCGCCGTCAGGGAGAGCCCCCATGGCTTGGAAAATTAATTGTGGGAGAAGAACGAACCCCTCCTCAGGCATTCCATCTCTCTGTTGTTCTACTGTTGTATAATTACCAGCTCCATAAAGCTGATCTGGGGTAACATTTGCTGTTCCCCTCTGGACTGCCAGCTGCCTCCATTTCTGATCTAACACCAAATATTGAGCTGGAGTTAAAATCATATTCAACAGAGCTTTCCAGTCAGCCGGAATCATTTTATTTCCATAACCAACTGCTTCTAACAATGCCTGAGTATATGGCGATCTAACACCATACTCTTTTGCTGCTTGCTTAACTTCCTTTAAAACTCTGAGAGGTAAAGGCTTCCACTCCCGCTGCGGATTTAATGCAGCGTCCATGCCAATTTCTACTGGATTAAGTTGAATCTCTACTCCAAACTCCACCAAATCATCTCCTGATAATTCCCCTCTATTTTTGCTTCTTGAATAGCTGCAGTAGCTGCATCCACCTGAACCCTTAAAGGTAAACTCTTATCTTCTGACAAAGTATTTCCAGCGCCTGACAGTCCTCTGGATTTATCCGGAGGTGCCGTCGGTGGCAATAAACGTACCTCATGGTAAGGCGGCAAACCTTCTTCGGGGGGTGCTAGGAGCGGTTGTTCATAAGTAGCTAACGCATCCATAACCACCTCCCTCTGGATATGACTGAATATGTTTCCAAACATATTGTAATAAGTCCTCAATTTCTTTCTTTCCCATTGCATGTCCTCTACTACGAACTCCAAACCCAAAACTATTCCCAATGATCCCTCTCAATTCCCTGATGTGCTCTTTCTGAGCCTTCGAGAGATCTCCCCCCATACTCACGAAAAGAATCTATCTCCGTCCAGCGAAGAAGATGAGGGCCCAGTCGACGTCCGCGACGATGAGTATAGGATGCGGGAAACGTATAGCCTTCCAAGCTATCACGTCGGAACGTATAGCTCTTCCAAGCTATCACGTCGGGGTCACCACTTGTGGTGGTCTGGCACTTGAAATGAGACGCAGGGAAACGTCTGAGCAAATGCCAGCCCCGAGCGAACTCAGGCAGCAGTATTTATTTAAGAAAGAAATCGAAAGTACAGAATTGAAAACAATGACCTCAACAGGATGAGAACATACAGCTGCGGAAAGTCCCATGAGAACATACAGGCACGGAAAGTCCCATGGGAACGTCTCTGCTGTGTACCTTGAACCTTCACCTATTTCCCTGGTCCTTCTAAGCCCGCAGATCAAACAGGATGAAACACTCATAGCAAAGGCAATCCTGCCCCCACCAGGAGTGTCTGCAAATCCCTAGATCTATGCGAAATGGCTGTACAAAGGACTTACAGAAAATGATTAATAAAATATATTACCACAAGAAAAAAGGAGAAAAAGAAAGAAAGAGAGAAAGAAAGGGGGAGTAAAAAGGAGGGAAAGAAAAGAAACTAGAAAGAAAGAAAAAGGAAGAAAAAAGAGAAAAAGAAGAAAGAAAGAAAGAAAGAAAGAAAGAAAGAAAGAAAGAAAGAAAGAAAGAAAGAAAGAAAAGAAAAGGGGGAGTAAAAAGGAAGGAAGGAAAGGAAGGAAGGAAGGAGGAAAGAAAGGAAAACTAGAAAGAAAAAAGAAAGAAAAAGAGAAAGAAAAAAAAGAAAGAAACAAAGACAGAAAGAGAAAGAAAGAAAAAGAAAGAAAGAAAGAAAGAAAGAAAGAAAAGGGAGAGTAAAAGGAAGGAATGAAAGAAAGGAGGGAAAGAAAGAAAAACAAGAAAGAAAAAAGGAAGGAAAAAGAAGAAAGAATGAGAAAGGGGGAGTAAAAAGGAAGGAGGGAATGAAAGAAAGAAATTAGAAAGAAATTAAAAGGAAGAAAAAGGAAGGGATCTGGGAGGTCATCTAGCCCATCCCCTGCTCCAGCAGGAGCCCCTGACAGAATCATACAGTTGGAAGGGACCTTGGAGGTCATCTAGCCCAACCCCGTTCAAGTTGCAGACCTTGATTGAAGCATAGAATGACAGCTGGAAGGGATCTGGGAGGTCATGTAGTCCAGCCCTCTGCTCTTCCCTCCCCAATGGCAGGAAGGATTGGGGGAATTCTCAGCCGCATCTCAACAGCCAAAGGAAGGGAAAAGTCTTGCTCCATGCCTAGAAATCACGTGAGTGGAAAGAAAAGGAGAGAGGAAAAGAGCCCCACTCACCCACCTTACACACACACATACAAGCGGGCACACAAACACAAGGGGGAGTGTTTTTGGCCCATTCCAGGCCATTTTTGGCCTATTTGCAGGATGTTTTTCAGCCATTTTTCAGGCAGTTTTTCAGGCCTTTTTAGACAGCTTTTGGGGCCTTTTCTAGGCAGTTTGGGGGTCCATTTTTCAGGCAGTTTTGGGGGGCTTTTTGGCCCATTTGCAGTCAGTTTTTTTGGGCCTTTTCAGTCAGTTTTTCAGGCCATTTTTCAGGGGCTTTTTTGGCCCATTTGGAGGCTTTTTTTAGCCATTTCTCAGTATTTGGGGTATTTTGAGACTGTTCTTCAGGCCATTTTGGGGGGCATTTTTGGCCCATTTGCAGGCCATTTTTCAGCCATTTCTCAGGCAGTTTTTCCAGCCATTTCTCAGGCAGCTTTTCTAGCCATTTATCAGGCAGTTTTGGGGGCCTTTTCAGGCAGTTCTTCAGGCCATTTTGGGGGCCTTTCTCAGTCAGTTTGGGGGTCTTTTCAATCAGTTTTTTGGGCCTTTTCAGTCAGTTTTTGAGCCATTTCGCAGTCAGTTTTTCTAGCCATTTCTCAGGCAGTTTTGGGGCCTTTGCAGGAAGTTTTAGGGGCCATTTGGGGGAGTTTTGGGGAGTGTTTTTGGCCCATTTCCAGGCCATTCTTGGCCTTTGCATGTTTTCAGCCATTTGGCTGTTTTTAAACAGCCATTTCAACCAGGCAGGCAAATGGAGAGAGAGTGGGCCCAAGAGTATACACACACTGGAGACAAAAACACTGTTTGTGGTTTTTAAAATAGTTATTTAATTCACACAGAGATTAAAGAAGTGTCATTCAGTCCATATATCATTATCCAGTATATCCATCCAGTTATCAAGTCCATTAACAGTAAATACAATGTCCTATCTGCTTGTAAATCTTCTCCTCCGATACCTTTATCTCAAAGACAACGCTGAATCCACAGCTCACCAAGCAAACAGTCTTTGTGTTCATTTGAAATGGTATCTGGCACAGTAGCCTCAAAGTAAGCAGATAAACGTTCCACACAACAGGCAGCAGATCAGGAACAGAACCAGGTGCATCCAGAAGCCGGATCTATTACGTTTCCTTTCTACTTTTATTACTGCCTGCAACCGCACCCACAATGACATTGCAGTTTCTTGTGCCAGCTACAAGACACTTTAACCTAGGTTTACATATTTATTCAACCCAAACCTGGTTGGTGTATCCATATACCCAACACATTCTCGAGCAATTTTCAGGCCTTTTCAGTCAGTTTTTGGGCCTTTTCAGTCAGTTTTTCTAGCCATTTCTCAGTCAGTTTTTCGGGCCTTTTCAGGCAGTTCTTCAGGCCATTTTTCGGGCATTTTAGGGGGCATTTTTGGCCCATTTGCAGGCCATTTTTCAGCCATTTCTCAGGCAGTTTTCGGGCCTTTTCAGGCAGTTTTTCAGGCCATTTATCAGGCATTTTGTGGGAAGTTTTTTGGCCCATTTGCAGGCCATTTCTCAGGTAGCTTTTCAGGCCATCTCAGGGAGTTTTGGGGGCGTTTTCATGACTTTTAGGCAGTTTTGGGGGTTCTTGGCCCATTTTCAGGCTGTTTTTCGGCTTTTTTGGGGCTATTCTTGAGGGCCTTCTCAGGCAGTTCTTCAGGCCATTTTCGAGCCATTTTCTGGGTTGTTTTTGACCTGATAAAGGCTCAAAATGGCCCCCTGCTCCAGGAGGAGCCCCTGACAGAATCATACAGTCGGAAGGGACCTCAGAGGTCATCTAGACCAAGCCCCTGCTCTAGCAGTAGCCCCCTGACAGAATCATAGCTGGAAGGGACCTGGGAAGTCATGTAGTCCAGCCCTCTGCTCTTCCCCTCCCCAATGGCAGGAAGGGTGGGGGAGAATTTTCAGCCGCATCTCAACAGCCAAAGGAAGGGAAAAGTCTCGCTGGGCTGCCTAGAAATCACTTGACTGGAAAGAAAAGGAGAGAGGAAAAGAGCCCCCCCACACAAAAACACACACACACACACACACACACACACACACACACACACACACACAGAGCGAGACACCAGGAGCCCAGCAACAGGAAACAGGCGGGTTTGCTCTGTCTCTTTTTCAAAGCCCAACGGCCGCTTCCCTCCCCCACCCCAAGCCTCTCTCCCAAAAGCCAGAGGTCATCTAGCCTGACCCCCTGCTCCAGCAGGAGACATAAGAGAATCCTAAGAGTTGGGAAGGGACCTGGGAGCTCATCCAGCCCAACCCCCACCCTGCCTCGCACAGGTGACTTCCAGGAGGACGGAAAGGAGGCTCAGAGATCATCTAGCCCGACCCCCCCCCCGCTCCAGCAGGAGATATAAGAGACTCCTAAGAGTTGGGAAGGCACCTAGGAGGTCATCCAGCCCAACCCTCTGCCCCAGCAGAATTACTGAATCAGAGTCGGGAGGAACCTCAGAGGTCTTCTAGTCCAACCCCCTGCTCAAGGCGGAGACCCTTAACAGAAGAACTGTTGGAAGGGAACCTCAGAAGTCAACTAATCCACCCCCTCCCCTTGCTCAAAGAGGAGACCTTAACAGAAGCACAGCATGGGAAGGATCCTCAGAGGTCCTCTAGTCCAACCCCCATGTCCTCAAGCAGGAGCCCCGGACAGAATCCCAGAATGAGAGAGTTGGAAGGGTCCTCAGAGGTCCTCTAGTCCAACCCACCCCCTTCTCAAGCAGGAGACTCAATACCATGCTGGACAAAGGGCTCTCCAATCTCTGCTTTAAAAACCCTCCAGCGATGGAGCTCCCCAACTTCTGGTGGCGAGCAGTTCCACGACGGGCCAAGGGTCCTGCCTGTGGGGATGTTTCCTCTTCATTGCAGGTTGCTTCTCTCCTGGATCAGTTTCCATCCGTTGCTTCTGGTCCTGCCTTCTGGTCACACCCACCCGCTCCCACACACACACACACACACACACCTCTTCTTTGGAGCAGCCCCTGTGATATTCGTTTTGCTTCCAGTTCTTTTATGACCCAACTAGGTAACATCATTGGGGCCGGAAAGGAGTCGGGTTTGTAAAAGGAGGAGGAAGAGGAAGAAGAAGAAGAAGGGGAGGAAGAGGAATGATAAATAGATGGATAAATGGATAGAAACAGAGATAGATAGATGACAGAAAGAGGATAGATAGATAGATAGATAGATAGATGTATAGAGATAGAGATGGATAGATATAGATAGATAGATAGATAGATAGATAGATAGATAGATAGATAGATAGATAGATAGATAGATAGAGAGATATAGATAGATAGATAGATAGATAGATAGATAGATAGATAGATAGATAGATAGATAGATAGATAGATAGATAGATATAGAGATAGATAGAGATAGATAGATGATAGATAGATGATAGAGATAGAGATAGATAGATATAGATAATAGATAGATGTATAGAGATAGGATGGATAGATATAGATAGGTAGATAGATAGATAGATAGATAGATAGGTAGATAGAGTAGATAGATAGATATACATAAAGATAGATAAATAGATGATATAAATATAGATAATGATAGATGGACAGATAGATAAATAAATGGATAGAAATGAGAGATAAAGAGATAGGTGGATGGATGGATGGACAGACAGACATATAGATGGAGATAGATAGATAGATAGATAGATAGATAGATAGATAGATAGATAGATAGATAGATGATAGAGATGAAGATAGATGGATAGAGATATAGTGTTAGCTAGATACAGAGATAGATAGATGGATAGAGATTAGAGATAAAGAGATAAGTGGATGGATGCATAGATGTTATATAGATAGATAAATAGATGGAGATAGAGATAGAGACAGAGATAAATAGATATAGACTTCGAGATATAAAGATAGATGATGGATAGACCTAGAGAAAGATATAGATATAGTGTTAGCTCGCTAGCTAAAGATAAATGGACAGAGAGAAAGAGAGAGAGAGACAAAGGTGGATAGATAGATATTGATAGATATAGACATATAGACATACATACATAACACATGAAGTAAGTAACACCACCATTTCAGGGAATAACATAACTGCCCAGACGATGGTTTAAATGTCGTTTATTTCCAAGAAGTAGATTCCAGAGGAAAAACATTATCCCAGGGGGCAAACAAGATTCCAGTCTCCACCCCCAAAAACCCTTTCCACCTTTTTCATCTTGAGATTTTTGCTTCTCCTCGAAACAGATCCCACAAAAAGGACCTCATCAACAGTGTGGTACAACTCGACAAAACTTGGGGCTCAGAAGTTCGAAAGACGGGTTAGCTGTCTCTCAACTTCTCTCCTCTTGGGTGGGATTCTCCCGGTTCAGACCCGTTCGGACCCGAACCGCTGGCTCCGGCAATCAGCGAGCGAGCCAGTTCTCTCCGACGAGCAAGTGGGCTAAGCTCTTTCCTGGGCTTTGATTGCGTCTTTCATGAGAGCCCAGTCGGATTCTCGTGTCTGGAGTGGAGCACCCGCTCCCCCGAAACCGGGTTGTCTCGCCGCTTGAATTGCACCGCAGGCTCGCCCTGTCCCGGAGGGAGAGGGAGGAGGGCGAACCAAGTCGCGCGAAGAACAGGGCCCGTCGCGCCAGCAGCTTCGACTCGCGCGAGGGGACGGGGCCAGGTAGGCGCACCCTTGCGAGTCCATGCCGTTCGACTTGTCCACTGGTGGAGTCCAGCGGCACATGCGTGTCTCCGCCGGGCTAGCGCTTGGGGCAAATCGAGTGCTCCCCGTTTGAAGGGGACCCGCTAGAGCGGCTGGATTCTTCCGTGACATCGGCCGGGAAGCGGGGGAGTCGTCCCTCGCCACACCCACCACCCGTGGGGAACCACACCCAAATTGTGGCGGAGACGACTCGCAACACCGCCTCGCCAGCCGGATGTCCCCCACTGCACTTTGGCCATTGCCTACGGACAAAGGCCCGAGCAAATCTCACCGCCCGGAGATCTGCTCCCCCCCCACCCCCCCGTGGCAGCTCACTAGCCACGCAGGGGAGACAGCAATACACCGCGTGCACACGGATCTACGTGTATTCCCCCCCAGCGGCCATCGCCAGGGAGGCGGGGAAGAAGCGACCATCCGAAAAGGAGAGGAAGGAACTCCCGAAAACAATCCATCCGTCAACTCGGAAAGCATTCTTGGCCTGCTCTTGAGTGGCCATAAGAAGGAGGGGCGGAGAGGGAGACGGGACGGAGCAGTTTGGTTGCCACCCCCAGAAGCTCCTTCCACCCATCCCGTCCTCCAGACTGAGTCCCAGGTGACCAAGAGCCAGACGGAGAGGCGTGTTTCCTACCGCCCCGGGAAAAGTCCTTCGGTTGGAGAAGGTGATTTATGACCTGTGATCTCTTCTGATTCATGGCAGAGCAGAGAGGCGGCACCCAGACTTGGCGGGAGGAGGGGGTGGGGCCGGGGTGGAGAAAGGAAGGAAGGAAGGAAGGAAAAGAAAGGAAAAAGAAAGAGAAGAGAAAGAAAAGGGGGGAGTAAAAAGGAAGGAAGGAACAGAAGGAAGGAAGGAAAGGCGGGTGGGTGGAGAGGAAGGAAGGAAGGAAGAAAAGGAGGGAGGGTGGGAAAGAAGGAAGAAGGAAAGTGGGAGTAAAAAGGAAGGAAGGAAGGAAAGAAACTAAGAAAGGCAAAAGACAGAAACAAGGAGAAAGAAAGAAAAGGGGGAGTAAAAAGGAAGGAAGGAAAGAAGGAAGGAATGGAAGGAATGGAAGGAAGGAAGGAAGGAAGGAAGGAAGGAAGGAAGGAAGGAAAGGAAGGAAGAAGGAAGGAAGGAAAGGGGGTTAAAAAGGAAGGAAGGAAGGAAGGAAGGAAGGAAGGAAGGAAATGAGGGAGGGGGGAAAGAAGGAAAGTGGGAGTAAAAAGGAAGGAAGGAAAGAAACTAAGAAAGGCAAAAGAAAGAAACAAGGAGTAATAAAGAAAGAAGAGGGGGAGTAAAAAGAAAGGAAGGAAAGAAACTAAGAAAGAAAAAGGCAAAAGAAAGAAACGAGAAAGAAAAGGGAGTAAAAAGGAAGGAAGGAAAGAGAAGGAACAGAAGGAAGGAAAGGTGGGTGGGTGGAAAGGAAGGAAGGAAGGAGCAAAGAAGGAAGGACTGAAGAAGGTAGGAAGTAAGGAAGGAACAAAAGGGAGGGAGGGGAAGAACAAAGAAGGAAAGTGGGAGTAAAAAGGAAGGAAGGAAAGAAACTAAGAAAGGCAAAAGAAATAAACAAGGAGAAAGAAAGAAAAGGAGTAAAAAGGAAAAGGAAAGAAGGAACAGAAGGAAGGAATGGGTGGAAAGGAAGGAAGGAAGGAGAGAAGAAGGTAGGAAGGAACAAAAGGGAGGGAGGGGAAGAACGAAGAAGGAAAGGGGGGTAAAAAGGAAGGAAGGAAGGAAAGAAACTAAGAAAGGCAAAAGAAAGAAACAAGGAGAAAGAAAGAAAAGGGAGTAAAAAGGAAAAGGAAAGAGAAGGAACAGAAGGAAGGAATGGTGGGTGGAAAGGAAGGAAGGAAGGAGAGAAGAAGGAAGGAAGGAACAAAAGGGAGGGAGGGGAAGAACGAAGAAGGAAAGTGGGAGTAAAAAGGAAGGAAGGGAAGAAAGAAACCCCCAAAAAAGGAAAAAAAGGAGAAAAAGAAAGGGGAGTAAAAAGGAAGGCAAGAAAGAAGGAAGGAAAAGAGCATGGATGGGAAGGAAGGAAGGAAGGAAGAAGGGAGGGAAGGTCATAGGCTGGCAGGAAATTACAGAGGGCCGAGCCGACCGCCCTTGGGGAAAGTGCTCCTAATAAATCATTGGATTTCTTTCGATACTTGGCTAGAGGCTCATGAATTCATTCGGGCGTCCGTCGGAACCCTGGACATTCTCTCAAGATTTAACCTTAAATTCTTTGATCCACTTCAATTGTTTGGACAAGAGGTTTGATTTCACGGGGCCTTCCGGGATGACATACGGCTCCCCTTGATTCTCCTTGGTGATCTCCTCCACCATCTTCATCAGCTTGTCGACCTGCTCCTCCCGCTCGCCTCCCTCGGCCTTGTTGTTGAACCCGCACAAGCAACGGTTGCACTTCTTGATCAGCTTACACAGGTGTTTGTTCGTGGCCTCGCCGACGTACGTCTCCAGGTCGTCCCCTCCCAGGTCCTCCTTGTAGGTGAACAGGATGATGGTCCGGGAGGCGGACTTGTCCCCGAAGAGTTTCCGGACCTGCTTGGCGGCGGCCGCGTCTTCGGCGGTGAAGCGTCCCACCTGGGTGACCAAAATGAAGGCGTGGAGACCGGTGCGGCACATCTGATGGCAGCTTTCGAGCTGCTTTTCCAGGGAGGTCTCCGTCTTTTCGGCGTCGAACAGAGCGGGCGTGTCGAGGACGGAAATCGTCTTCCCCTTCCAAGTTTCCTGCGCCCTTTGACACTCGACGGTGGTGTTCTTGGCCGCCAAGTGGGACTCGAACGCCGGTCGGCCGAGGATGGTGTTGCCTGTCGCACTCTTCCCGCCGCCAGACTTTCCGATCAGGATGAGTTCGGCATCGTCCCCTGGGAGTTTGAAAAGACAGAGAGACGGCGTTAGGGCGGAGTGTAGTTACACCGCTGGATGGAATTGAGGGCATGGATTCAACGGGTGGAGAGAGAGAGATGATAGATAGATAGATAGATAGATAGATAGATAGATAGATAGATAGATAGATAGATGGATAGATGGATATATAGATAGAGAT
Organism: Pseudonaja textilis; assembly: GCF_049901715.1. Classification (NCBI taxonomy): domain Eukaryota; kingdom Metazoa; phylum Chordata; class Lepidosauria; order Squamata; family Elapidae; genus Pseudonaja; species Pseudonaja textilis. The sequence goes on along the minus strand of NW_028262865.1, from coordinate 932,205 downwards.
GGATAGAGATAAATAGGTAGGTAGTTAGTTAGGTAGGTAGGTAGATAGACAGACTGACAGACAGATAGAGGTATAGAGATGGAAATAGATAGATAGATAGAAGAGATAGAGAGAGAGAGAGAGAGAGAGATAGATGGATAGATAGAGATGGATAGAGGTAGGTAGGTAGGTAGGTAGGTAGATAGACAGACAGACTGACAGACAGATAGAGGTACAGAGATAGAGATGGAAATAGATAGATAGATAGATAGATAGATAGATAGATAGATAGATAGATGTAGGTGGATAGATGATATTGATGATTGATGATAGACAAAGATAGATGGTAGATGTAGATAGATATATAAATAGATGGATAGATGGATTGATACAGATGATGGATGGATGGATGGATAGAAAGAGGATAGATAGATAGATAGATAGATAGATAGATAGATAGATAGATAGATAGATAGATAGATAGATAGATAGATAGATAGATAGATAGATAGATAGATATAGATAGAGGTAGGTGGATGGATGATATTGATGATAGTTTGACGATAGACAAAGATAGATGGTAGATGTAGATAGATATATAAATAGATGGATGGATAGATAGATAGATAGATAGATAGATAGATAGATAGATAGATAGATAGTGAGAATTAACCAGTGGAACAGCTTGCCACTAGAATTTGTGGCTCTCCCATCTCTTTTTAGAAGAGACCGGAGAGGCACTTGGTCTGAAATGGTATTGGGTCTTCTGCTTTGGGCAGGGGGCTGGGCTACATGAGCTCCGCGGTCCCCCTCCCTCATTTTGTCCTCCCGCTCGAGCCAGGGGTCAGGGGCTCAGGCTAGAAGGCCTCCGAGGTTCCTTTCCAGGATTCTAGGATTCGGTGGGGGGGGTGTCTCGTGCTCATGCAGGGGGCCAGACTAGATGACCTCCGAGGTCCCCTCCTGTTCCATGCCCTGCTTCAACAGCCACTCCCCCGAGGCCAAGCGTCCCCCTGTGGTGCCCCTCACCGTCTTCCTTGGCTTCGGCCCCTCGCTGGTCCTCCATGGGCCCCTGAAAGGGAAGCAAGGAGCAGGTCAGAGAGGAGGCAGGGCAGCCATTTTGTCTGGAACGGTCGGCCATCTTAGATACCCCAAGAGCCACACCGGTCCTGACCAGAAGCCTCCCCACCCCCCATCCCCATTCCATTCTGGAGGAAGGGAAAGGAAGAAAGAAGGAAAGGAAAGGAGGAAAGAAGGAAAGGAAAGGAGGAAGGGAAGGGAAAGGAGGGAAGAAGGAAAGGAAAGGAGGAAGGGAAGGGAAAGAAGGGAAGAAGGAAAGGAGGAAAGGAGGAAAGGAAAGGAGGAAAGGAAGGAAGGAAAGGAGGAAGGGAAGGGAAAGAAGGGAAGAAGGAAAGGAGGAAAGGAGGAAGGGAAAGGAGGAAAGAAGGAAAGGAAAGGAGGAAGGGAAGAAGGAAGGAGGGAAGGAAGGGAGGAAGGAAAGAAAAAGGGAGGGCAAAGCGAACAACCCCAAAGGAGGAAGTCTCCTCCTTCCCAGCCCATTCTACAGACCCCCCAGTCCAAAGGGACCCTGGAGGTCATCTAGCCCAACACCCCCTGCCCAGCCCCTCCCCTTCCCACCGCTCAAGCCGTCCTATAGACCCCTGGCAGAATCAGAGCGTCACAGAGTTTCAAAGGGTTGGA
>NW_028262865.1:911338-930428 GCF_049901715.1 Pseudonaja textilis | reverse complement strand
CCCCGCCTGGAGCATGTCACGGAAGAATCCAGCCGCTCTAGCGGGTCCCCTTCAAACGGGGAGCACTGACGATTTGCCCCAAGCGCTAGCCCGGCGGAGACACGCATGTGCCGCTGGACTCCACCAGTGGACAAGTCGAACGGCGTGGACTCGCAGGGGTGCGCCTACCTGGCCCCGTCCTCGCGGAAGTCGGTGCTGCTGGCGCGACGGGCCCTGTTCTTCGCGACTTGTTCCCGCCTCCTCCTCTTCCCTCCGGGACAGGGCGAGTGTTAGTGTTTGGGGATAAACCCCCAAGCAGAGTATGCAGCAGCAGTCAAGCCAGGCAGGCAAATGAGAGAGAGAGAGTGGGCCCAAGAGTATACACACACTGGAGACAAAAACACTGTTTGTGGTTTTAAAATAGTTATTTAATACACACAGAGATTAAGAAGTGTCATTCAGTCCATATATCATTATCCAGTATATCCATCCAGTTATCAAGTCCATTAACAGTAAATACAATGTCCTTATCTGCTTGTAATCTTCTCCTTCTGATACCTTTCTCTCAAGGACAACGCTGAATCCTCAGCTCACCAGGCAAACAGTCTTTGTGTTCAGTTGAAATGGTATCTGGCACAGTAGCCTCCAAGAGTAAGCAGATAGACGTTCCAACACAGCAGGCAGCAGACCAGAACCAGAACCAGGTGCATCCAGAAGCCGGATCTATTACGTTTCCTTTCTACTTTTATTACTGCCTGCAACCGCACCCACAATGACATTGCAGTTTCTTGCTTAAAGCTACATAGACACTTAATCCTAGGTTTACATATTTATTCAACCCAAACCTGGTTGGTGTATCCATATACCCAACATTCTCCCCTTTTGGGTGATATAAATATGTAATGCCTTTACATTCTAAACCCATATTTTTCACAACTCTTTAGATGCTTAATAGCACCTTGGGCTTTAGTAAAATGATCAGCTACATTGTCCTCCGACATGCAGTACTCCAGCTGTATCAATTTACTCTGTACAGATTGTCTTACATTAAGATACCTCAAATCTGTATGTTTACTTCTCGTTTAACTGCAATATTAGTGGCCATTTGAATTGCTGCCTGATTATCTTCATGTACAACTATAGGGTAATGTACAGTCATACCCATATCCTTCAACATTTGTTTGTACATAATCAACTCAGTACACAATAAAGATAAACAGGAGAATTCTGCCTCCATAGTAGACAAACTTATATGCTGTTGCCTTATAGACTTCCAGCCTATTAACGTCTTACCCAGCATTATGGCTGTTCCTGAAGTCGACTTTCTAGTATCTCTTTCTGCTGCAAAACTAGCATCTGCATAAGCACTCAATACGAGATCACCTTTTGGTTCTAAATACAGTGCATGGTGTAATGTACCTTTAAGATATCTTAAGATTCTTTTCAATGCTATCCAGTGACATTGAAGCGGATCATTATTGTGTCGAGCCAGCTGATTAATACTAAAAGCAATATCTGGCCTTGACCAATTGCTAATATATGATAAGCTACCAACCAAAGATTGATACAGTTCCTTATCACATTTGGGACTTTGTGTATCCATTTTGCAAATATCCTGACTCATTGGAGTCTTTGCAGGCTTACAAAGTTCCATCTTATAATCTATTAGCATTTTAGATATCTTATCTTCCTGAGATATCCTAAAACCTTTCTGTGTTCTCAGTATATTCAATCCTAGATATCTCTTTATCTCCCCTAATTGCTTGATTTTTATCTTCTTACCTAATGATGCTATTATTTCATTTGCTTCATCATTAGTTTTAGTTATCAGAGCAATATCATCAGTAAACAACAATAATAATGATATTTTCCCATTCTTTTCTCTCTTAAATAGACATGGGTCGGCTAAACCAGCTTTAAAACCTATATTGGTCAGTTCCTTCACAATATACTGGTTCCATTCATAGCCCGATTGTTTAAGACCATAGAGGCTCTTCTTTAATAACCAACAATCATTATCATTATTATTGTCTCCTTTAAATCCATTAGGCCTTTTCATATAAACAGTATGTCTTAGTGGAGCATGCAAGTAAGCAGTTTCCACATCTAAATGGTTAACTATATATTGCTTGCTTGCTGCCCACACTAATGCTGCCCTTAAAGTTGCTGCTTTCAGACTAGGTGCAAATACTTCATCATAGTCTTTTGCACTTTGTCTAAAGCCTTGGGCTACTAACCTTGCCTTATGGATTGTGTTTCCATCTTTATCTGTTTTTATTTTAAAAATCCATTTGCAGCCAATGGGTTTTTCATTACTAGGTAATCTCACGTTCTCATACACTTTCATATCCTTCAGAGACTTCAATTCTTTATTAATTGCTGAATACCAATTTTCTTTCTCTTTAGAAGGATATCTTCTTATCTCATCCACAGTATTTGGAATTCTATTTTCCTGGCACACTGTGTTAGCCTGGTATCTATCAGGCGATCTAGAAATACGTGTAGTCCTTCTGGGTATTACTGGGCTTGGTTGAGTTACTACCTGTTCCTCATCTTCAGCTATTTCTTCCTCTAGGGGCTGTACTTCTTCCTGTACTTCTTGCTTTACTTCTTTCTTAAAGTTACAGGGATACTTAATGGGATTTCTATATGATTCAATAATCACCTCGTTATTGCTATCCTGCTCTAACTTATCCCATCCTACGTTCTCTAGAAATTGGGCATTGGCACTACATAACACCTTAGATGTGCCTTTCTCCCAAAATCTATATGCCCTATGGTTAGCTTGATAACCAACGAAGAATAATTGTTTAGCTCTATGTTGCCCTTTACGCCTGAGTTGTGTAGGTATATGCACCCATGCTGGTGCACCAAATGTGTGCAGGTAACTCAAATTAGGCTTCCTGCCATGCCACATGGTGAATGGTATTTCACCAGTGGTTGAGTTAACCACGTTATTTAATAAATTATTAGCACACATTGTGGCCTCCCCCCACAAAGAATCAGGTAACCCAGAATCAGTTATCATAGTACGGGTCATCGCCTGCAATGTTTGGCCTCGCCTTTCAACAAATGCATTGTGCTGTGGTCTGTATGGTGCAGATGTCTTATGAGCTATTCCAGCTGCCTTTAATCTATTCTGGAATTTGCTATTAACAAATTCCGTGCCATTATCTGTCACCAGGGTTATAATTTGCCGTTTGGTTTTTCTTTCAGCAAACCTTAACCAATTGAAGAAATGTTGATATGTTTCAGTTTTGCTTTTCATTAAATAGCAAAACCCATATCTAGAGTAATGGTCCATAATGCTCAGTATATATCGAGCACCCCCCATACTGGGTTTCTTTGGACCTATAATGTCTGCAAATACTACTTCTAAAGGTTCTTTAGTTTTGAAACCATTTAGCCTATTTGCAGGCATTATTTTACTCTTATCTTCACAACAGACATTACAACGCAAATACTTATCACAGGGCTTTAACCTTATTCCTTCAGATAACTCTACTGTACGTTTTAGCATTTTAAAATTCACATGCCCCAAACGCCTATGCAATAAATGGATACATTCATCATGAGGCATGTCATTATTAAATACAGTCTGTGCCTCCCTTTCTTACTATCATGTAAGACATATAATGCTCCATTTAAAGCTGCAGTTACCTTTTGTTATCTCTCTCCAGTATGCACTTATTATTCTTCATATCACAATTGCTAAACATGGCCAGTTCAAAGGATTTCTTTGGCTTCTTTACATTCTGGCTTTTTCCTTTTCTGCAGAATCTTGCCAAATGTCCTCTGCCTCCACAATTAAAACACTTTTTAATTGTGTATGCCGTTGAAGATAACTTCTCTTCCTCCTGGTGCTTTACTTTACACAGCTGGTTTCTCTCAGGCTTTGAAGATAATTTCTCTTCATTATTCTTATCTTCCCTCAGCTGGTCACGTTCACTCCTTCTCCTGGCTTCTTCTAATAGCCTGCCGGTTATCTCAGTTACTGATAAACTGTCTTTTGGCAACACCTCTAATGCAGTCACAAAATCATCATAGCTTCGATCCAAAGAAGACAGTATGATGTATACTTGTTGCAACTCATTAAATATAAGCTCTTTTTCTTGCAGTTCTTGAAAAATGCTTTTCATACAGTTTAAATGAGTTAACATGTCTCCATTTATCTCAAGATGTGTTCTAAACAGCTTCCGTGTAAGATTGATATGAGCTCCTACACTGTCTCGAACATAAATCCTCTTGAGATTATCCCAGCAATCTGCAGCATTTTCCACTCCACGGATATGAATGAGTTGCTGGTCAGACAGAGTGAGACCTATGATGCACAAAGCCTGTTCATTCTTTCGTTCATAGTCCTGTATCAGTTTATAATCCTCTTCATCGTTAGGATTTAAGTTTGATACATCTGGTGGGTTTGCTATTATGTCCCACAAGCCTTCTCTTCGTAGAAGTAAACTACATTTCATTGACCATGAAACATAGTTTGTTCCATCTAGTCTGGATATCATGGACAGACTTGGCAAATTTACTTGTGCCATTGCTCTTGTGAAAAATAACTATTTAACAAACAGTTTGTATTTACAGTAATGTGCAACTCCCACCGGCTCTCACTGCTATATCCTGGTTAGTTAGACTGTGCACTCTGCTGGGCCCATAACCAATGTTAGTGTTTGGGGATAAACCCCCAAGCAGAGTATGCAGCAGCAGTCAAGCCAGGCAGGCAAATGAGAGAGAGAGAGTGGGCCCAAGAGTATACACACACTGGAGATAAAAACACTGTTTGTGGTTTTAAAATAGTTATTTAATACACACAGAGATTAAGAAGTGTCATTCAGTCCATATATCATTATCCAGTATATCCATCCAGTTATCAAGTCCATTAACAGTAAATACAATGTCCTTATCTGCTTGTAATCTTCTCCTTCTGATACCTTTCTCTCAAGGACAACGCTGAATCCTCAGCTCACCAGGCAAACAGTCTTTGTGTTCAGTTGAAATGGTATCTGGCACAGTAGCCTCCAAGAGTAAGCAGATAGACGTTCCAACACAGCAGGCAGCAGACCAGAACCAGAACCAGGTGCATCCAGAAGCCGGATCTATTACGTTTCCTTTCTACTTTTATTACTGCCTGCAACCGCACCCACAATGACATTGCAGTTTCTTGCTTAAAGCTACATAGACACTTAATCCTAGGTTTACATATTTATTCAACCCAAACCTGGTTGGTGTATCCATATACCCAACAGCGAGCCTGCGGTGCAATTCAAGCGGCGAGACAACCCGGTTTCGGGGGAGCGGGTGCTCCGCTCCAGACACGAGAATCCGCTGGGCTCTCATGAAAGACGCAATCAAAGCCCAGGAAAGAGCTTAGCCCACTTGCTCGTCGGAGCGAACTGGCTCGCTCGCTGATCGCCGGAGCCAGCGGTTCGGGTCCGAACGGGTCCGAACCGGGAGAATCCCACCCAAGAGGAGAGAAGTTGAGAGACAGCTAACCCGTCTTTCGAACTTCTGAGCCCCAAGTTTTGTCGAGTTGTACCACACTGTTGATGAGGTCCTTTTTGTGGGATCTGTTTCGAGGAGAAGCAAAAATCTCAAGATGAAAAAGGTGGAAAGGGTTTTTTTTGGGGGGTGGAGACTGGAATCTTGTTTGCCCCCCCTGGGATAATGTTTTTCCTCTGGAATCTACTTCTTGGAAATAAAACGACATTTAAACCATCGTCTGGGCAGTTATGTTATTCCCTGAAATGGTGGTGTTACTTACTTCATGTGTTATGTATGTATGTCTATATGTCTATATCTACCAATATCTATCTATCCACCTTTGTCTCTCTCTCTCTTTCTCTCTGTCCATTTATCTTTAGCTAGCGAGCTAACACTATATCTATATCTTTCTCTAGCTCTATCCATCATCTATCTTTATATCTCGAAGTCTATATCTATTTATCTCTGTCTCTATCTCTATCTCCATCTATTTATCTATCTATATAACATCTATGCATCCATCCACTTATCTCTTTATCTCTAATCTCTATCCATCTATCTATCTCTGTATCTAGCTAACACTATATATCTATCCATCTATCTTCATCTCTATCATCTATCTATCTATCTATCTATCTATCTATCTATCTATCTATCTATCTCCATCTATATATGTCTGTCCATCCATCCATCCACCTATCTCTTTATCTCTCATTTCTATCCATTTATTTATCTATCTGTCCATCTATCATTATCTATATTTATATCATCTATTTATCTATCTTTATGTATATCTATCTATCTACCTACCTACCTACCTACCTACCTACCTATCTATCATCTATCTAGTTATCTATATCTATCCATCTCTATCTCTATACCTCTATCTATCTATCTATCTATCTATCTATCTATCTATCTATCTATCTATCTATCTCTATCCATCTCTATATCTATCTATCTATCTATCTATCTATCTATCTATCTATCTATCTATCTATCTCCATCTCTCTATATATCTCTATCTATCTATCTATCTATCTATCTATCTATCTATCTATCTATCTTATCTATATCTCTCTATCTCTATCTATCTATCTATCTATCTATCTATCTATCCATCTATCTATCTATCATCTATCTATCTCTATCGATCTCTATCGATCTATCTATCTATCTATCTATCTATCTATCTATCTATCTATCTATCTCTCTCTCTATCTCTATCTATCTATCTATCTATCTATCTATCTATCTATCTACTTATCTATATCTATCCATCTCTATCTCTATACATCTATCTATCTATCTATCTATCTATCTATCTATCCTCTTTCTGTCATCTATCTATCTCTGTTTCTATCCATCCATCCATTTATCCATCTATTTATCATTCCTCTTCCTCCCCTTCTTCTTCTTCTTCCTCTTCCTCCTCCTTTTACAAACCCGACTCCTTTCCGGCCCCAATGATGTTACCTAGTTGGGTCATAAAAGAACTGGAAGCAAAACGAATATCACAGGGGCTGCTCCAAAGAAGAGGGGTGTGTGTGTGTGTGTGAGAGAGAGAGTGTGTGTGTGTGTGAGTGTGTGTGGGAGTGGGTGGGTGTGACCAGAAGGCAGGACCAGAAGCAACAGATGGAAACTGATCCAGGAGAGAAGCAACCTGCAATGAAGAGGAAACATCCCCACAGGCAGGACCCTTGGCCCGTGGAACTGCTCGCCACCAGAAGTTGGGGGAGCTCCATCGCTGGAGGGTTTTTTTAAAGCAGAGATTGGAGAGCCCTTTGTCCAGCATGGTATTGAGTCTCCTGCTTGAGAAGGGGGTGGGGTTGGACTAGAGGACCTCTGAGGACCCTTCCAACTCTCTCATTCTGGGATTCTGTCCGGGGCTCCTGCTTGAGGACATGGGGGTTGGACTAGAGCACCTCCGAGGACCCTTCCCATGCTGTGATTCTGTTAAGGTCTCCTCTTTGAGCAAGGGGAGGGGGGTGGATTAGTTGACTTCTGAGGTTCCCTTCCAACAGTTCTTCTGTTAAGGGTCTCCGCCTTGAGCAGGGGGGTTGGACTAGAAGACCTCTGAGGTCCCTCCCGACTCTGATTCAGTAATTCTGCTGGGGCAGAGGGTTGGGCTGGATGACCTCCTAGGTGCCTTCCCAACTCTTAGGAGTCTCTTATATCTCCTGCTGGAGCGGGGGGGGGAGTCGGGCTAGATGATCTCTGAGCCTCCTTTCCGTCCTCCTGGAAGTCACCTGTGCGAGGCAGGGTGGGGGTTGGGCTGGATGAGCTCCCAGGTCCCTTCCCAACTCTTAGGATTCTCTTATGTCTCCTGCTGGAGCAGGGGGCTCAGGCTAGATGACCTCTGGCTTTTGGGAGAGAGGCTTGGGGTGGGGGGAGGGAAGCGGCCGTTGGGCTTTGAAAAGAGACAGAGCAAACCCGCCTGTTTCCTGTTGCTGGGCTCCTGGTGTCTCTGTGTGTGTGTGTGTGTGTGTGTGTGTGTGTGTGTGTGTGTTGTTTGTTTGTTTGTGTAGGGGGGGGCTCTTTTCCTCTCTCCTTTTCTTTCCAGTCAAGTGATTTCTAGGCAGCCCAGCGAGACTTTTCCCTTCCTTTGGCTGTTGAGATGCGGCTGAAAATTCTCCCCCCGTCCTTCCTGCCATTGGGGAGGGGAAGAGCAGAGGGCTGGACTACATGACTTCCCAGGTCCCTTCCAGCTATGATTCTGTCAGGGGCTACTGCTAGAGCAGGGGCTTGGTCTAGATGACCTCTGAGGTCCCTTCCGACTGTATGATTCTGTCAGGGGCTCCTCCTGGAGCAGGGGGCCATTTTGAGCCTTTTATCAGGTCAAAAACAACCCAGAAAATGGCTCGAAAATGGCCTGAAGAACTGCCTGAGAAGGCCTCAAGAATAGCCCCAAAAAAGCCGAAAAACAGCCTGAAAATGGGCCAAGAACCCCCCCCAAAAAAAACTGCCTAAAAAGTCATGAAAACGCCCCCAAAACTCCCTGAGATGGCCTGAAAAGCTACCTGAGAAATGGCCTGCAAATGGGCCAAAAAAACTTCCCACAAAATGCCTGATAAATGGCCTGAAAAAACTGCCTGAAAAGGCCCGAAAAACTGCCTCAGAAATGGCTGAAAAATGGCCTGCAAATGGGCCAAAAATGCCCCCTAAAATGCCTGAAAAATGGCCTGAAGAACTGCCTGAAAATGCCCGAAAAACTGACTGAGAAATGGCTAGAAAAACTGACTGAAAAGGCCCAAAAACTGACTGACTGAAAATTGCCTGAGAATGTGTTGGCCAAAAGTGTCTTGTAGCTTTAAGCACAAGAAACTGCAATGTCATTTGGGTGCTTGCAGGCAGTAATAAAAGTAGAAAAGGAAACGTAATAGATCCGGCTTCTGGATGCACCTGGTTCTGTTCCTGATCTGCTGCCTGCTGTGCTGGAACGTTTATCTGCTTACTTTGAGGCTACTGTGCCAGATACCATTTCAAATGAACACAAAGACTGTTTGCTTGGTGAGCTGTGGATTCAGCGTTGTCTTTGAGATAAAGGTATCGGGAGGAGAAGATTTACAAGCAGATAAGGACATTGTATTTACTGTTAATGGACTTGATAACTGGATGGATATACTGGATAATGATATATGGACTGAATGACACTTCTTTAATCTCTGTGTGAATTAAATAACTATTTTAAAACCACAAACAGTGTTTTTGTCTCCAGTGTGTGTATACTCTTGGGCCCACTCTCTCTCTCATTTGCCTGCCTGGCTTGACTGCTGCTGCACACTCTGCTAGGGGTTTATCCCCAAACACTAACAAAATGGCTGAAAAACAGCCTGCAAATAGGCCAAGAATGGCCTGGAAATGGGCCAAAAACACTCCCCAAAACTCCCCCAAATGGCCCCTAAAACTTCCTGCAAAGGCCCCAAAACTGCCTGAGAAATGGCTAGAAAAACTGACTGCGAAATGGCTCGAAAAACTGACTGAAAAGGCCCAAAAACTGATTGAAAAGACCCCAAAACTGACTGAGAAAGGCCCCAAAATGGCCTGAAGAACTGCCTGAAAAGGCCCCAAAACTGCCTGATAAATGGCTAGAAAAGCTGCCTGAGAAATGGCTGGAAAAACTGCCTGAGAAATGGCTGAAAAATGGCCTGCAAATGGGCCAAAATGCCCCCCAAAATGGCCTGAAGAACAGTCTCAAAATACCCCAAATACTGAGGAATGGCTAAAAAAAGCCTCCAAATGGGCCAAAAAGCCCCTGAAAAATGGCCTGAAAAACTGACTGAAAAGGCCCAAAAAATGGGCCAAAAAGCCCCCAAAACTGCCTGAAAATGGACCCCCAAACTGCCTAGAAAAGGGCCCAAAAGCTGTCTAAAAAGGCCTGAAAAACTGCATGAAAAATGGCTGAAAAACATCCTGCAAATAGGCCAAAAATGGCCTGGAAATGGGCCAAAAAACACTCCCCCCTTGTGTTTGTGTGCCCGCTTGTGTGTGTGTGTGTAAGGTGGGTGAGTGGGGGCTCTTTTCCTCTCTCCTTTTCTTTCCACTCACGTGATTTCTAGGCATGGAGCGAGACTTTTCCCTTCCTTTGGCTGTTGAGATGCGGCTGAGAATTCCCCCCCCCCCCACCCCATCCTTCCTGCCATTGGGGAGGGGAAGAGCAGAGGGCTGGACTACATGACCTCCCAGGTCCCTTCCAGCTGTCATTCTATGCTTCAATCAAGGTCTGCAACTTGAACGGGGTTGGGCTAGATGACCTCCAAGGTCCCTTCCAACTGTATGATTCTGTCAGGGGCTCCTGCTGGAGCAGGGGGTTGGGCTAGATGACCTCCCAGATCCCTTCCTTTTTTCTTCCTTTTAATTTCTTTCTAATTTCTTTCTTTCATTCCCTCCTTCCTTTTTACTCCCCCTTTCTCATTCTTTCTTCTTTTTCCCTTCCTTTTTTCTTTCTTGTTTTTCTTTCTTTCCCTCCTTTCTTTCATTCCTTCCTTTTTACTCTCCCTTTTCTTTCTTTCCTTTCTTTCTTTCTCTTTCTGTCTTTGTTTCTTTCTTTTTTTCTTTCTCTTTTTCTTTCTTTTTTCTTTCTAGTTTTCCTTTCTTTCCCTCCTTCCTTTCCTTTCCTTCCTTCCTTTTTACTCCCCCTTTTCTTTTCTTTCTTTCTTTCTTTCTTTCTTTCTTTCTTTCTTTCTTTCTTTCTTCTTTTTCTCCTTTTTTCTTCCTTTTTCTTTCTTTCTAGTTTCTTTTCTTTCCCTCCTTTTTTACTCCCCCTTTCTTTCTCTCTTTCTTTCTTTTTCTCCTTTTTTCTTGTGGTAATATATTTTATTAATCATTTTCTGTAAGTCCTTTGTACAGCCATTTCGCATAGATCTAGGGATTTGCAGACACTCCTGGTGGGGGCAGGATTGCCTTTGCTATGAGTGTTTCATCCTGTTTGATCTGCGGGCTTAGAAGGACCAGGGAAATAGGTGAAGGTTCAAGGTACACAGCAGAGACGTTCCCATGGGACTTTCCGTGCCTGTATGTTCTCATGGGACTTTCCGCAGCTGTATGTTCTCATCCTGTTGAGGTCATTGTTTTCAATTCTGTACTTTCGATTTCTTTCTTAAATAAATACTGCTGCCTGAGTTCTCTCAGGGCTGGCATTTGCTCAGACGTTTCCCTGCGTCTCATTTCAAGTGCCAGACCATCACAAGTGGTGACCCCGACGTGATAGCTTGGAAGAGCTATACGTTCCGACGTGATAGCTTGGAAGGCTATACATTTCCCGCATCCTATACTCATCGTCGCGGACGTCGACTGGGCCCTCATCTTCTTCGCTGGACGGAGATAGATTCTTTTCGTATGTGGGGAGATCTCTCGAAGGCTCAGAAAGAGCACATCAGGGAATTGAGAGGGATCATTGGGAATAGTTTTGGGTTTGGAGTTCGTAGTAGAGGACATGCAATGGGAAAGAAAGAAATTGAGGACTTATTACAGTATGTTTGGAAACATATTCAGTCATACCCAGAGGGAGGTAGTATTAAAGTAGAGTCCTGGAAAAAGATAGGAAAATTTTTGCACGAGGAACCTCGTGCCCCTTCTTCAATTTTGTTAACCTGGAGGGTGGTTATGGATGCGTTAGCTACTTATGAACAACTGCTCCTAGCAACCCCCGAAGAAGGTTTGCCGCCTTACCATGCGGTACGTTTGTTGCCGCCGACGGCACCTCCGGATAAATCCAGAGGACTGTCAGGCGCTGAAAATACTTTGTCAGAAGATAAGAGTTTACCTTTAAGGGTTCAAGTAGATGCAGTTACTGCAGCTATCCAAGAAGCAAAAAATAGAGGGGAATTATCAGGAGATGATTTGGTGGAGTTTGGAGTAGAGATTCAACTTAATCCAGTAGAAATTGGCATGGACGCTGCGTTAAATCCGCAGCGGGAGTGGAAGCCTTTACCTCTCAGAGTTTTAAAGGAAGTTAAGCAAGCAGCAAAAGAGTATGGTGTTAGATCGCCATATACTCAGGCATTGTTAGAAGCAGTTGGTTATGGAAATAAAATGATTCCGGCTGACTGGAAAGCTCTGTTGAATATGATTTTAACTCCAGCTCAATATTTGGTGTTAGATCAGAAATGGAGGCAGCTGGCAGTCCAGAGGGGAACAGCAAATGTTACCCCAGATCAGCTTTATGGAGCTGGTAATTATACAACAGTGGAACAACAGAGAGATGGAATGCCTGAGGAGGGGTTCGTTCTTCTCCCACAATTAATTTTTCAAGCCGTAGGGGCTCTCCCTGACGGCGAAGGTGGTGAGAAGACCTTCACTAACATCAAACAAGGGAACAATGAACCCTATGAAAATTTCATTAGCAGACTGAAATTGGCTATTGAAAGGCAAATTGACAATCAATTCGCCCGGAACGAATTGCTTTTGAAGTTAGCAGTAGAACAAGCTAACACAGATTGCAAAAAGATCTTAAATCCACTTGTAGCAAGTGGAGAGCGAGAGATCGCAGATTTGATTAATGCATGTAGGAAGGTTGGGAGTCAGTCTTTTAACATGGAGACTTTAGCTCTGGCTCTGCAAGCAGGAAATGCTAAAAAGGGAAATTGGTTCAATTGTGGGAAGCCTGGACATTTTAAAGCGCAATGTCGGGCTCCTGGAGGGGGTCAAATTCAGCAAAAAAGAGATTAATGGGACAGGGTGTTCGACCTAAATCAGTGTGCCCGAAATGTAAGAAAGGATACCATTGGGCAAATCAGTGCAGACTTCATTCTGAGGGAAAAAACTAGGAAGCAGGGATCAGGGCATTCTCCATACTCTAAAGAGTGAAGTAATGTCCGAAGGGTTGGAGCCACCAGAGAGAGGTAGGGATCAAATATGGTCGCCAGCTACCAAAGGTTCAGCAGGAATTGATCTTCCATTAGCCGAGGATTTGGAATTGGGGTATCCACATGTAGTTTGTTTAGGGTCAACGGATTTCTACGGACCGTTGCCTCCAGCTTCCGTGGGTCTTCTTTCTAGATCATCGGCTCATAAGCGTAAATTGTTTGTGGTTCCTGGGGTTATTGATTCGGATTATGAGGGTCAGATCAAAATTCAAGTTCATTCACCTGTTCCTCAATCTTTGAAAAAAGGGGATTGTTTTGCACAGCTTTTAGTTTTGCCATATATGTCTTTGGGGGAGTCGGATAGAATTCATCAGGGTGGATTTGGATCTACAGATATGTTTAGTGAGTCTAGTGTGTTTTCCATCATGCAAAATGTCAAGGCTGATCAGAAACCAAAATTAACTCTTTTGGTTGAAGGCAGAAAGTTTATTGGATTGCTGGACACTGGAGCAGATGTCTCGGTGATTAGCGAAAGTGAGTGGCCTAGGGAGTGGCCGACGGATCCTACACCGTCTGTTCGAGGAGTCGGAGGACTTCAAGATGCACGGGTCAGTAGGAGGATTTTTTCTGCCAAAACAAAGCAGGGAAGTGCTATTGCACATTTCCAACCGATCGTTCTGCGCCTTCACGTTAACTTGTGGGGCAGAGATTTGATGCAACAGTTTGATACAAAGGTTGTCATTCATGATGACTGAACACCCACCTGTGGAGTTATTAAAATTACAACTACTCCAGCAGGAGCCAGTGTGGATAGACCAATGGCCTTTGACTAGTGAGAAATTAGTTCATTTACATGAATTGGTTCAACAACAATTAGAAAAGGGACATATAGTGCCTACCACTAGTCCTTATAATTCTCCAGTTTTTGTTATCAAGAAGAAATCTGGGAAAATGAGATTTCTTCATGATTTGAGGGGGATAAATGCAATCTTAAAGCCAATGGGCCCACTACAGTGTGGGACACCTAATCCTAATTTAATACCTGATGGATGGAACATAAGAGTGTTAGATTTGCAAGATGCTTTCTTCTCCATTCCTCTGCACCCTGACGATGTAGATTTGTTTGCTTTCACTATTTTGAGTATAAACCAGGGGCAGCCCGCTAAGCGATATGCATGGACTGTCCTTCCGCAGGGAATGTTAAATAGTCCTACCATGTGTCAAATGTTTGTAGATTGGGCTTTGCAACCTTTCCGGAGTAAATTCCCGGATTGGAAGGTTTATCATTACATGGATGATATTTTGATAGCTGCTAATATTTCTGATGCTGCAATGAATTCTGCTGTCATTCTTTTAACTGCTATGCTGAAGGAGAAAGGGCTGATAGTCAGCCCTGAGAAATTGCAAAAAGAATATCCTTTTGCCTATTTAGGTCATAAATTATTCCTGAGTCACATTACACCCCTGAAATTGGAATTTGTTCTTCCTGATCCTTTAACTTTGGTAGGTCTACAACAATTTTTGGGTCATATAAATTGGATCATACCGTATTTGGGTTTAACTACCCTTCAATTAAGTCCTTTGTTTCAAGCTTTGGCTAGTGCTAAGCAAGCATCTGACATAATAACCCTGAATAAAGAGCATAAGGGGATTTTGTCATTGATTGAGCAAGCTTTAAGCCGTAGGTGGACAGATAGATGCTTGCCAGATTGTCCATTATCAGTGATTTTAATCTCAGAACGAAGGGCTACTGCATTGATAGTTCAGGTAAAAGAAAAAACAGCTTTAAGGATTCTGGAATGGATTCATTTGTCTCATACGCCATCAAAATCCATAAATTGTGTCACAGAACAGCTCGCTGATATTTTTAATCGTGCTCGTCAGCGCTGCAAGGCTATTGCTGGTATGGAACCAGTAACATGTTATGTTCCTTTTGCTTTAGCTACCTGGGAACAAATGATTTGCAATAGTGAGTTTTTGCAGGTTTTGGTAGATTCCTGGCCAGGGAGGTTTTCTTGTCATCCTCCAGCCGATCCCAGGTTATCTTTGTATAAATCAGTTAGAATTAATTTAGCAAATCTTTTTGTGACTCAGCCTATATCAGATGATCCTACAATTTTTACTGATGGAGGGAAAGTTTTTGGTGCTTGTGTTTGGAAAGATAAATCTGGAATTTGGCATACAAAAGTGACATCAGAGCAGAAGTCTGCCCAGCAGGCAGAACTTGCTGCTGTAGTTTTGGCCTTTCAAAATTTTCAAAATCAGGCTTTTAATCTAATAGTGGATTCTTTGTATGTATATAATTTTGTTACCCTTTGCAGCAGGTTCCTATTTGTCTCCTGGAATATCACCTAATATTTTAAAATTGCTTTTGTTATTGCAAGGATGTTTGGAGCAGCGTGTGCATGCATGTTTTGTTGCCCACATTCGTAGTCATAGTAATTTGCCTGGAATTTTATCACAAGGTAATGCCAAAGCTGACAGTGCTGTAACTTCAGTTCTCACTGTCCAGCCATGGGACAGCCATAGTTATTTTCATCAAAATGCTAAAGCGTTGGCACATCAATTTAAGCTTAGTACTGCAGAAGCTGCTGCCATAATTCAACAATGTCCAACTTGTTCAAAGCAAGGCACGGCTATCCCTATGGGAGTCAACCCCAGGGGGTTGAAACCTTCAATGATTTGGCAAATGGATGTTACTCAATATCCATCATTTGCACCTTGGAAGTATATACATGTGACTGTGGATACTTATTCAGGATTCCTAATGGCTACTCCTCAAAGAGGTGAAGCAGTTAAACATGTCATCAATCATTGCATTAAGACATTTTCAGTTGCTGGTACGCCTCAAACCTTAAAAACAGACAATGGTGCAGCTTATCGGAGCACAGTCTTTGATCAGTTTTGCAAACAGTGGTCCGTGGAACATAAATTTGGGATTCCATACAATTCCACAGGACAGGCTATTGTGGAGCGTTATAATGGCATGCTCAAGAACATGTTAGCTAAATTAAATAAAAAAGGAGGGAAGCTCCTGGGGCTTCCGGCAATTCAAGATCATTTAAATCTAGCTTTGTATACTTTAAATTTTTTAAATTTGTCTGGTAACCCCCCTGCGAGTGCGGCCAGCAGGCATTTTTCTTCCCCTTCTACAGATGCGGTGAGACCTCGGGTGTTGGTGCGGTTCCTTCCGGATCCAGCATGGGTTCCTGCTGAGCTGATTACGTGGGGACGTGGTTATGCAGCAGTCGAACATCTTGGTCAAATTCGTTGGGTTCCTGGTCGGTGCGTTCGACCTGATCATTCGCAGGCACAGGAAAAGGAGGTTTCGGAGAAGCAGGATGGCGTTTCTGTGGTTCCTGATTCTCTTGATGCCGGCAGTCCAGGTGCGGCGCTGTGAAGGCTGGGAAAAGATGACTGCTTATCTGAGATTGCCAACTTGTATGCAGCAGGTTCCTTTGGGGAATCGGACTAAATTGATCTGCAAACAGCGGCATCCTTTGATTTTTCCAGCATATTGGTCCTGGCATAAGGATCAAGACATTCTTTACTTGGGACCTGATAAGGATATTACATCTTCAGCCTGTGCTACAACTCTGATCCTGTTTAATGTTTCTGTTTCAGACTATGGACAATATTGGTGTCAATTGGAGTTGCCTAAGTTACCTTACACAGACTCTCTTTCCATTCGTCTTATGCCTCCACGGACTCTAATACGGAGGCGGAGAGCTGCTATTATCTCAGAGACTAGAGACCTTGGTGATAATTTATGGAAAGAGAATTCCTACATCAAGGACGTTCGGATTGCATCAAAGAGTTTAAATGTAACTAATTGTTGGCTTTGTATGCATGTACCTGGGTCTGGGAAAGGTGGAGTTTTGTTACATGGTGTTCCTTTGAGTGAGCGAACCAGTGCTAATTTAGAATTTAAACATTGGCTTGACTGGGGCCCGGATCCCGAAGAGTGGAATCAAACATTGTTCACAACAAAGGTAGCTTTCACTACCAAAGCATCGGTTTGTTCCGTCCCCTGTAGGGACTCAATCTATTTTGCTGGGAAATACTACACTCTGCAAGAAGGTGATTCCTTTGCAGGGGATGTATGTCTTGTGTTGCCAGGAATAATACGGTGGATGGATGTAATGGGGTGATTCAGACATCATCCTCCTTGGACAAAGCATTAAGGACTAAATTGGATTGTTGCATTAATCAGACAGTTACAAGCAGAACGGATATTCAACATGGGGCATATGTTCTCTGTACTTGGATGTGGTTAATGTGGAGTTGGGAAAGTGAGGCCTCCGATAATACCTATCATAAGCATTTAAAATACTTTCCTCTTCCGGATGGGTTATGGTTGTTATGTGGGGACACTGCCTATCAACAATGGCCAAAGGATTGGTCTGGAGTGTGTACTATAGGATTTGTAATTCCTGTCATCTATAAATTAGAGGGTTTACCGATTGGGATGCCTATTCGTAACCGCCGAGAAGTTGATTCTGGCCTAACTATAGGTGGTAATTTGTGGACTCAGATTTCTAGGGCGGCGATCCCACCTTTGGGAATAGCTATGAACTATAGAGATATTCATATTTTAAATAATTTTACTGTTGCTATGTTTAATGATACTATTAGAAGCATTAAGATGTTGAATGAGGAAGTGTCTGAAATTCGCCAAGTTACTTTACAAAATCGTTATGCTTTAGACATAATGTTAGCTGCCAAAGGAGGAGTGTGTGCCTTAATTCATTCACATTGTGTTTTTATACATAATTATGAGCCTAACATTACAAGAACTGTTCATGATATGGAAGACCGCATAACTGAACACGAAGCAGGAAAAGATGGCTTCAATAAGTCACTTTGGACTTTGCTATGGGATTGGCTTCCTGACAGCTCATGGTTACGTTTATTGCTTCAATCAGTTTTAGTAATTGTTGCTATACTTATTATGTTATGTTGCTGTATTCAATGTATTCCTAATCTATTTCAAATGTGTACCTCAGCCTTTCAACGTATGGGACCAGGTCGCGAGGAACTGTGTATTATGCACTAAAACACCCCCATCTTTGAATAAATAAAAAAGGAGGGAATGTAGTAATATATTTTATTAATCATTTTCTGTAAGTCCTTTGTACAGCCATTTCGCATAGATCTAGGGATTTGCAGACACTCCTGGTGGGGGCAGGATTGCCTTTGCTATGAGTGTTTCATCCTGTTTGATCTGCGGGCTTAGAAGGACCAGGGAAATAGGTGAAGGTTCAAGGTACACAGCAGAGACGTTCCCATGGGACTTTCCGTGCCTGTATGTTCTCATGGGACTTTCCGCAGCTGTATGTTCTCATCCTGTTGAGGTCATTGTTTTCAATTCCGTACTTTCGATTTCTTTCTTAAATAAATACTGCTGCCTGAGTTCTCTCGGGGCTGGCATTTGCTCAGACGTTTCCCTGCGTCTCATTTCAAGTGCCAGACCACCACATTTTCTTTCTTTCTTTCTTTCTTTCTAGTTTCTTTCTTTCCTTTCTTTCCCTCCTTCCTTTTTACTCCCCCTTTCTCATTCTTTCTCCTTTTTTCTTTCTAGTTCTTCTTTCTTGCCCTCCTTCCTTTCTTTCCTTCCTTCCTTTTTACTTCCCCTTTCTTTCTCTCTTTCTTTCTTTCTTTCTTTCTTTCTTTCTTTCTTTCTTTCTTTCTTTCTTTCTTTTCTTTCTTTCTCCTTTTTTCTTGTCGGGCTAGATGACCTGTGGCTTTTGGGAGAGAGGCTTGGGGGGGGAGGGAAGCGGCCATTGGGATTTGAAGAAGAGACAGAGGAAACCCGCCTGTTTCCTGTTGCTGGGTTCCTGGTGTCTTGGTCTGTGTGTGTGTGTGTGTGTGTTTGTGTGCGCTTGTGTGTATGTGTGTAAGGGGGGGGGGCTCTTTTCCTCTCTCCTTTTCTTTCCAGTCACGTGATTTCTAGGCAGCCGAGCAAGACTTTTCCCTTCCTTTGGTTGTTGAGATGCGGCTGAGAATTCCCCCCCCACATCTTTCCTGCCATTGGGGAGGGGAAGAGCAGAGGGCTGGACTACATGACCTCCCAGGTCCCGTCCAGCTGTCATTCTATGCTTCAATCAAGGTCTGCAGCTTGAACGGGGTTGGGCTAGATGACCTCTAAGGTCCCTTCCAACTGTATGATTCTGTCAGGGACTCCTGCTGGAGCAGGGGGATGGGCTAGATGACCTCTAAGGTCCCTTCCTTTTTTCTTCCTTTTAATTTCTTTCTAATTTCTTTCTTTCATTCCCTCCTTCCTTTTTACTCCCCCTTTCTCATTCTTTTTCTTCTTT